>NC_090925.1:60509615-60636752 GCF_040938575.1 Ambystoma mexicanum | reverse complement strand
ATACACAGGGCATGAGCGGGGGTGGGGGGAAGGGAAGAGACACACGGGGCATGAGAGAGGGTCGGGGGAAAGGAGGGAGACACATGGGGCATGAGCGGGGGGTGGGGGGAAGGGAGAGAGACACGGGGCGTGAGCAGGGGGTGGGGGGAAGGAGATAGACACACGGGGCATGAGCAGGGGGGAAGGGGAGAGACACAGTGGGCATGAGCAGGGGGTGGGGGGAAGGGGAGAGACACACGGGGCATGAGCGGGGGTGGGGGGAACGAACAGTAGGGAGACATGGGGAATGAGCGGGGGTTGGGGGGAACAGTAGGGAGACAAGGGGCATGAGCGGGGGGTGGGGGGTAAGGGGAGAAAGACATGCGGCATGAGCGGGGGGTGAGGGGGACAGTAGGGAGACAAGGGGCATGAGCGGGGGTGGGGGGTAAGGAGAGAGACACACAGGGCATGAGCTGGGGGGTGGTGAAGGGGAGAGACACACGGGCTTGAGCGGAGGAGTAGGGGAGGGGGAGAGAGACATGGGGCATGAGCAGGGGGTGGGTGGGAAGGGGATAGAAACACGGGGCATGAGCGGGGGGTGGGGGGAAGGGGAGAGACACACGGGGCATGAGCAGGGGGGTGGGTGGAAGGGGAGAGACACACGGGGCATGAGCGGGGGGTGGAGGGGAACAGTAGGGAGACACGGGGTATGAGTGGTGTGGGGGGAAGGGGAGAGACACACGGGGCATGAGCGGGGTGGGGGAAGGGGAGAGACACACGGGGTATGAGCGGGGGATGTGGGGGAAGGGGAGAGAGACCCGGGGCATGAGCAGGGGGTGGGGGGAACAGTAGGGAGACACAGGGCATGAGCGGGGGGAGGGGGGAAGGGGAGAGACACACGGGGCATGAGCGGGGGGTGGGGGGAAGGGGAGAGACACACAGGGCATGATCGGGGGGTGCGGGAACGAACAGTAGGGAGACACAGGGTATGAGCGGGGGTTGGGGGGTAACACAAGGGAGACACGGGGCATTAGCTGGGGGTGGGGGGTAATACAAGGGAGACACAGGAAATGAGCGGGGGTTGGGAGGGTAACACAAGGGAGACACGGGGCATGAGCTGGGGGTGGGGGGTAACACAAGGGAGACACGGGGCATGAGCGGGGGTGGGGGGAAGGGGAGAGACACACGGGGCATGAGCAGGGGGGTGGGTGGAAGGGGAGAGACACACTGGGCATAAGCGGGGGGTGGAGGGGAACAGTAGGGAGACACGGGGTGTGAGCAGTGTGGGGGGAAGGGGAGAGACACACGGGGCATGAGCGGGGGTGGGGGGATGGGGAGAGACACACGGGTATGAGCGGGGGCTGGGGGGAAGGGGAGAGAGACACGGGCATGAGCAGGGGGTGGGGGGAACAGTAGGGAGACACGGGGCATGAGCGGGGGGTGGGGGGAAGGGGAGAGACACACGGGGCATGAGCGGGGGTGGGGGGAAGGGTAGAGACACACAGGGTATGAGCGGGGGGTGCGGGGAACGAACAGTAGGGAGACACAGGGTATGAGTGGGGTTTGGGGGTAACACAAGGGAGACACAGGGCATTAGCTGAGGGTGGGGGGGTAATACAAGGGAGACACAGGAAATGAGCGGGGGTGGGGGTAACACAAGGGAGACACGGGGCATGAGCTGGGGGTGGGGGTAACACAAGAGAGACACGGGGCATGAGTGGGGGGTAGGGGGTAACAGGGGAGACAGGTCATGAGCGGGGGTGGGGGGAAGGGGAGAGACACACGGGGCATGAGCGAGGGTGGAGGGAAAGGAGGGAGACACACGGGGCATGAGCGGGGGGTGGGGGGAAGGGGAGAGAGACACGGGGCGTGAGCAGGGGGTGGGGGGAAGGGGAGAGACACACGGGGCGTGAGCGGGGGTGGGGGGGAACGAACAGTAGGGAGACATGGGGTATGAGCGGGGGTTGGGGGGAACAGTAGGGTGACAAGGGGCATGAGCGGGGGGTGGGGTGTAAGGGGAGAAAGACATGGGGCATGATCGGGGGTAGGGGGAACAGTAGGGGGACAAGGGGCATGAGCGGGGGGTGGGGGGTAAGGGGGGAGACACACGGGGCATGAGCGGGCAGTGGAGGGGATCATTAGGGAGACACGGGGTATGAGCAGTGTGGGGGGAAGGGGAGAGACACACGGGGCATGAGCGGGGGAGTAGGGGGAAGGGGAGAGACACACGGGGTATGAGCGGGGGGAGGGGGGCAAGGGGAGAGAGACACGGGGCATGAGCAGGGGGTGGGGGGAACAATAGGGAGACACGCGGCATGAGCGGGGGGTGGGGGGGAAGGGGAGAGAGATATGGGGCATGAGCGGGGGTTGGGGGGAAAGCAGAGAGACACACGGGGCATGAGCGGGGGGTGGGGGGAAGGGGAGAGTGTCACGGGGCATGAGCGGGGGGTGGGGGGAAGGGGAGAGACACACAGGGCATGAGCGGGGGGTGGGGGGAACGAACAGTAGGGAGACACGGGGTATGAGCGGGGGTTGGGGGGTAACACAAGGGAGACACGAATACAAGGGAGACACAGGGCATGAGTGGGGGGTGGTGGGGTAACACAAGGGAGACACGGGCTATGAGCTGGGGGTGGGGGGTAACACAAGGGAGACACGGGGCATGAGTGGGGGGTAGGGGGTAACAGGGGAGAAAGGTCATGAGCGGGGGGTGGGGGGAAGGGGAGAGACACACGGGGCATGAGCGAGAGGTGGGGAAGGGGTGAGACACACGGGGCATGAGCGGGGTTGGGGGGAAGGGGTGAGACACACGGGGCATGAGCGGGGGTGGGGGGTCGAGAAGAGAGGCACAGGGCATGAGCGGGGGGTAGGGGGGAAGGGGAGAGATACACGGGGCATGAGTGGGTGTGGGGGGAAGGGGAGAGACACACGGGGCATGAGCGAGGGTCGGGGGAAAGGAGGGAGACACACGGGGCATGAGCGGGGGGTGGGGGGAAGGGGAGAGAGACACGGGGCGTGAGCAGGGGGTGGGGGAAGGGGATAGACACACGGGGCATGAGCAGGGGGGAAGGGGAGAGACACACTTTGCATGAGCAGGGGGTGGAGGGAAGGGGAGAGACACACGGGGCATGAGCGGGGGTGGGGGGGAACAGTAGGGAGACAAGGGGCATGAGCGGGGGGTGGGGGGTAAGGGGAGAAAGACATGGGGCATGAGCGGGGGGGTGGGGGGAACAGTAGGGAGACAAGGGGCATGAGCGGGGGTGGGGGGTAAGGAGAGAGACACACAGGGCTTGAGCGGGGGGTGGGGGAAGGGGAGAGACACACAGGGAATGAGTGGGGGTTGGGGGAAGGGGAGAGACACATGGGGCATGAGCGCGGGAGTAGGGGGAGTGGGAGAGAGACATGGGGCATGAGCGGGGGGTGGGGGGAAGGGGATAGACACACGGGGCATTAGCAGGGGGGTGGGTGGAAGGGGAGAGACACACGGGGCATGAGCGGGGGGTGGGGGGAAGGGGAGAGACACACAGGGCATGAGCGGGGGTGGGGGAAGGGGAGAGACACACGGAGTATGAGCGGGGGGTGGGGGGAAGGGGAGAGAGACACGGGGCATGAGCAGGGGGGGAACAGTAGGGAGACACGGGGCATGAGCGGGGGGTGGGGGGGAAGGGGAGAGAGATATGGGGCATGAGCAGGGGTTGGGGGGAAGGGGAGAGAGACACAGGGAATGAGCGGGGGATGGGGGTACAGTAGGGAGACACGGGGCATGAGCGGGGGGTGTGGGAGGAGAAAGACACGGGGCATGAGCGGGGGTGGGGGGAAAGGGGGGAGACACACAGGCATGAGCGGGGGTGGGGGAAGGGGAGAGGGACACGGGGTATGAGCTGGGGTGGGGGGAAGGGGAGAGAGACATGCGGCATGAGCGGGGGGTGGGGAGAAGGGGAGAGAGACACGGGGCATGAGCGGGGGGTAGGGGGAAGGGCAGAGAGACATAGGGCATGAGGTGGGGGTAGGGGGGAACAGTAGGGAGACACGGGGCATGAGCAGGGGGTGGGGGGAAGGGGAGAGACACACGGGGCATGAGCAGGGGGTGGGGGAAAGGGGAGAGAGACACGGGGCATGAGCGGGGGGTGGGGGAAGGGGAGAGACACACGGGGCATGAGCAGGGGAACGGGAAAGAGAAACGGAGCATGAGGGGGGTGGGAGAAACACATGGAGAAACAGCGAGGGGGGGACATGGGAGACACGGGCCATGAGCAGGGGGTAGGGGGAGCAAGAGAGAGACACGAGGGCCTGTGCCTCACCACCTTTTCGTGGCCGACGCATCCCACATCTACACTGTGCAGGCAGCAGATCCCACTCCGATAAACAAAGATGGCGGGCATCTCTGAAAAAAGACGCACTGCACGCTTCACGGCAGCCAATAGAAAAGCATGTCAGATGTCGCGGACATCACGCAAGCTGCTTGCCCAATCACCGTCCTGTCCGCGGAGCGAACAGAGAAGTGTGTCCGCAGATATCACTAATTTTTTCTGACCTACTTTTTGGTAATTTAAAAAAAACTACTGGACGGATTTTCACCAAATTTGCAAAAGCACGCTTTCGGGACCAAGCTGCTGCTCCTGGTCCAAATTTGGTGAAAATCCCTTCAGTGGTTTGGGCTGTAGGCGCGAGCACATTTTTTTCCCATTCAGTCTATGGGGAAAAAAAACGTTTTGGGACCCCCCTATAACTTTGCCCCCCTGGACGAATCCTCACCAAACTTTGCACGGGGCATGAGCGGGGGTGGGGGGAAGGGGAGAGACACACGGGGCCTGAGCGGGGGGTGGGGGAAGGGGAGAGACACACGGGGCATGAGCAGGGGTATGGGGGAAGGGGAGAGAGACACGGGGCATGAGCGGGGGGTGGGGGGAAGGGGATAGACACACGGGGCATGAGCGGGGGGTGGGGGAAGGGGAGAGACACACATGGCATGAGCGGGGGGTGGGGGGAAGGGGAGAGAGACACGGGGCATGAGCGGGGGGTGGTGTCATGATGCCTATCTCCAAGGAGCCAGGTCCGACCCAGCAACCCCAGAGGCAGGCATCATTTCCCCCAGGAGAGTGCCAGCGGGCCCAAGCTGGGGCCCTTTGGACGCAGTCCTGGCGCCTTAGGCGCCAGGCTCATGTTGGACCTCTGTCCTGGCACCTTAGGCGCCAGGCTCATAAAGCTAGACATGTGTTCAAGTGTTTTAATGTGCACTTACCTGATGCAGACCATGCTGCCACATCCAGGCCCTCTTGAGGCCTGAATAGGACTACTTTATCTGTGGGACTACTTTCCACCCGGGTGTGGTCGGGGAAGGATACATACCTGATCGGAGGAAGGATACACACTTGGAACTTCTTCCAAAGCTATTTAAACCACACCCGATCAGCAACTCACGCTTCGCGTTGTTCTGCTCCTCGCAGCTGGACGCTCAACGTGTCAGCTCCTGCATCTGGACTTCAGCCACGCCTGTCAGCATCCTGGGTCACCTGCAAAGGGAGACAAGAGACCTACCAGCTAATCTGCACCACGGAAACATCACCGACGATCCTGAAAGGGAAGACGTCATTTTTAAAAGCATTTTGTTACGATCGCTGCAGCGCTGCATTTCACTCACCTTTCCTGGGTTCCTCCATCTTCAGCAGCGATCATCCGGATACACAGCCACTTCCCAGAGCCTAGGGAAAAAGACAAGAATAAGAGGTGAGAGAAGGAAGGGAATAGGAAAAGCTCAGTTTCCTTCTAAGACTTACCTGTTGGGTCATTCCCATTTCATTTCGGGTCTTGCTGCTTCCAAGCAGGACCCCGGCCCTATGGGGAAAAAAGACAAAGACATTAGATGAGCGAATGCAAAAACTTTACCTGAGCGCTCATCTAGGACTTACCAGATCATTACTGGAACTGCACGTTTCACTTCGGGTCGGCGCCATATCTCCGGCATTCCGAACCCCGGCCCCTATGGGGAAAAGACATCAAAATCAGCGCTTTGTTGCAAGAAGTCTCCAAAGGAATCTTCATTCATCACCTGAAAAAAGACAATGAACATTATTATTTAAAGCTTGAACTTTTGAACTTGCAACAAAACTTTTACAGCGCCTTACCAGTATAATCAAGCTTACCTGAACTCCCATCCAACCTCAATCCAGTGAAGTAACTGGGTTCAACGCGCCCCTGCGTCAGAAGCAGGATGGAGAGCTCGTCCTTTCAGACCCTAAGGTGAGACTTCACGGGGAATCGTGGAAGGGTATCGTGGAGGGTTGGAAGAGAGTGGGAGGCTTGAGCATAACTCAGTCAGTAAGTAATACTCCCTTTTCAAGCACATGGGAATATTCCTGCGAGCCGGAGAAGCCAGATTAGAGGGCCCTTCTTGTCCATCTTCAGAGTCCTGCGCTTCACCATTGAAGAAGCATCAGCACTTGAAGCCAGACCTGCGCCTCCGTGGGAATCAGGTGAGCGTTACAGAACGCGAAGCCTACCCACAATTTCCCACCCGGGCGCTATGGAGACTTCCGAGACTGACCAGCTGGCCCAGCTTTTGGGGGAATTACGGGCAGAGGTGCACTCAGCCCGCCAGGAGACTAACGCTCTCAAAAGAGAACTGATCTTATCTAAGGAAAGAACTGATGACCTAGCCAAAAGGTTATTACAGGCCCAGGCAGAGCACACTCCTTTACCTAATTCCGGAGACATTTCCACATCAATGGGTTTGAGTAACCCGGTACAAATTAATTTACCTGGACACATGCCTTTGGCCCCGCCTGAACGTTTTGCGGGGAATCCCAAGAAATATGCCGTCTTTATGAACCAATGTCGTTTACACTTTCTATGCAGACCCGGAGCCTTCCCTAACGACCAGACCAAGGTAGCCTTTATACTATCTTACCTCAGTGGCAGTGCTTCCGATTGGTCTATTCCATTGGTAAATCAGGATGATCCCATTCTCCAGGATTTTCAGGGCTTCCAGGCCAGCATGGAAAGATTGTTCGCTCGACACTCTCAAGGACAGGCCCTTGATAACGAACTGCTATCCTTACGACAAGGTAATCAGGATCTTCTGTCCTACATAGCCACCTTTAACAGACTGGTTGTGGAAACTGGATGGCCAGAAAGCAAAAGGATCACATTGTTTCATCGAGGCCTGCGCGGAGAGCTTAAGGATGTTCTAGCTCATATAGTAAACCCACCCCAGGTCTGCGCAGACTACATTGACTTGGTGGTTCAACTTGATCACAGACTTCAAAATAGAAAAGCAGATAGGTTCAAGTATGAAAACCGAGCACCGATCAAAACCCACGCTACCTCCAAGAGTACCGACGTATCTGAACCTATGCAAATCGGTGGTGTTAAAGGACCATTAACGCAGAAAGAACGAGAGAGAAGGCGGCAAATGCAACTTTGTCTGTATTGCGGGACTTCCGGTCACTTTCTTCGAAATTGTCCAGTTAAACCACTTAAGAAGGTGGTTGGAGCTACTGATAACGAATTAGTGACACCTGATTCGGGAAACGACCTAGCCCGGCAAGCGTAGGGGTCCGCTTGCCGAGCTTGAAAACTAACTCTTTGGCCTCGCATTTCGTCATGCCAATGGTGCTCGTGGACCCAAAACAGCCTCAGCAGTTGCATGCTATAAAAGTATACATCGACAGTGGAGCTATTGGAAATTACATAGACCATGAATTGGCTTCCAGGATTAAGCTTCCTCTCCGCGCGAAAGTAACCCAAGATGTCATTACTACAGTAGATGGAACCGAAATAGCCTCAGGGCCTGTAACGCATTCCACTGTTGAAGTGACACTGGTGGGTCAGGATGGACATCGGGAAGCAATCGTGTTTGATGTGATCAAGGCCCCACAATTTCAAGTAATTCTTGGAATTCCTTGGTTAGAAACACATAATCCCAGCATTGACTGGCGAGCAAAGAAGATACGTTTTCCTGATTGTGAACCAACTTGTTATTCAAGAAATCCAGCTATGGGTCTAGCCACAGCAACTTCCACCCCTGTACAGCTACCGTCAGAATACCAAGAATTCCAAGACGTTTTTCAGAAAGAACAGGCTAACACGTTACCTCCCCATCGGTCTTATGATTGCCAGATCGATCTGGTACCCAATGCTCAATTACCTTGTAGTAGGATTTATGCTCTCACGGAACCTGGGAACCTGCATTTACGTCAGTATTTAGATCAGTACCTAGCCAATGGTTTTATTCGCCCGTCCAAGTCTCCTGTCTCTTCAGCTCTGTTCTTCGTGCCAAAAAAAGAAGGCGACCTTAGAACGTGTATAGACTATCGCGCCCTAAATCAAATAACGATTAAGAATCGTTATCCTCTGCCCTTGATCCCTGAGCTTATCGACCAGGTGAAAGACGCTTGTGTGTACACCAAGTTAGATCTCCGAGGAGCTTATCACCTGGTGCGCATAAAAGAAGGCGACGAATGGAAGACTGCATTCCGCACCAAATTTGGGCTCTTCGAATATCAGGTGATGCCCTTCGGTTTGTGCAATGCACCTGCTGCCTTTCAGTACTTTATGAATGATGTTCTTCGGGAACTTATCGATGTCTGCGTCATTGTTTACATTGACGACATCCTGGTGTACTCTTCTTCAGAATCTGATCACAGAAAGCATGTTAGGGCAGTTCTTGAGAAACTGCGCCAGCACAGACTATTTGCAAAACTCGAAAAATGCGTTTTTTCATACCACAGAAGTTGAGTTTCTCGGATTCATCCTGACACCTCAAGGAGTCCGAATGGACTCGCGAAAGGTGGACGCCATCCTCAAATGGCCATCTCCAAGCTCGGTGAAGGGAGTTCAGAGCATGCTCGGCTTTGCCAATTTCTATTGAAGATTCATCCCGGAATTTTCCCGAACAGTCCAACCCATCACCGCTCTCCTAAAGAAAAACAAACGCTTCGAATGGACTCTTGAGGCCGAACAAGCCTTCCAGGACTTGAAAACCAAATTCACCTCTGCACCTGTATTGAAGCACCCGCACCCAGATCTCCCGTACATAGTGGAAACCGATGCTTCCAGTTCGGCTATGGGAGCTGTCCTGTCGCAAAGAGACCCAAACACTAACCAACTACACCCAGTGGCCTTTTGGTCCAGAAAATGTTCTCCTCCTGAAATCAACTACGCAATTACCGATAAAGAGTTACTGGCCATCAAATCTGCTTTCAAGGCTTGGCGTCACTACCTTCTCGGGGCAAGACACACCATCACCGTAATTACGGACCACAGAAACTTACAGTATTTAAAGACGGCCAAAGCTCAATCTTCACGACAACTCCGATGGGCTCTATTCTTTGCGGAATTTGATTTTGTAATTACCTATCGCCCTGGCTGCAAGAATGGAAAAGCAGACGCCTTATCCCGGATTGGCATGGAAGAACCTAATTCGAGCTTAGAACCTGTGCCCATCATACCCGAGCAAAGAATCTTAGGCTTAACTTCATTGCAATCTATTGAGGATATCCAAACGCAAGTAAAACAACTTCTAGACTCTTCAACCTTACTGGAATGGAGTCAAAAGGGTCCTCATTACACCGTTAAGGATGACTTACCCTACTTCTAGGAGCGGTTGTTTCTGCCAAGTAAAGAATTGCAAGAACTTGTTATTGCCCATCATCATGAATCTTTAATGGAAGGACACCCTGGTATCGCTAAAACGGAGGAAAAAATCAAACGCCACTTCTGGTGGCCTTCTTGGAGAAAAGACATAAAGTCTTTTGTACTGTCTTGTGGAATTTGCGCCCAAAACAAGGCTCAAAAGAAAAGGCCATCCGGCCTACTTCAACCCTTGGATATTCCACCGGCACCATGGCACACCCGGTCAATGGACTTTATAACAGATCTGCCTCCTTGTGCTGGTTACAACACAATCCTTGTAATTGTGGACCTATTCTCCAAAATGGCCCACTTTATCCCTTTAAAGGGTTTGCCTTCAGCTTCCACCTTGGCCAAGGAATTCCTAGAGAATATAGTTTGCATACATGGTTTCCCTTCCACTTTAGTCTCGGATCGTGGAAGTCAATTTATCTCACATTTTTGGAAGAAGTGTTGCCAACTAGCCCAAATAGATGTGCGGTTATCCACCAGCCACCACCCCCAGACCGACGGACAAACCGAGAGAACCAATCAGACTCTCGAGCAATATCTTCGGTGCATGTTACACCAATCCAAGTTAAATTGGAAAGACATCCTTTGGATCGCAGAATATGCATACAACAATTCAGTGCATTCTGGAACCGGACAAACCCCCTTTTATACTTTGTATGGTCACCATCCTCGGACCTCTGATCTAGATCCACCTCTGACCCTGGAAATGCCCGCAGTAAATCATCTGCATTCCACAATAAGCCGATCCTTCAAAGAAGCTGCAACTCATTTACAGCAAGCCAAGAAAAAGTATAAAGAAAACGCTGATTTGCACCGAAGTAAAACTCCTCCTTACCAAGTAGGAGACCAGGTATGGCTAGCAACTAAACATTTACCCCTCAAGGGCCCACGAACCTTCAATCCCAGATTCATAGGACCTTATCCCATCAAAGCTATAATCAACCCAGTGGCCTTTAAACTGGATCTACCGTCCAACATGCGTATTCATCCAGTTTTTCATGCATCACTTTTGAAGCCAGTACAACCAGGAACCAGATTGTCCAAGCCTCCAGATCCAGTTCAAATTGAAGGGGAATTAGAATTCGAAGTTAAAGACATTTTAGACTCCAAGGTGGTTAAGTCTTAACTCTTCTATCTTGTTGACTGGAGGGGTTATGGACCTCAGGAGAGATCGTGGGAGCCTAGTAACCATGTCCACGCACCTCGATTAGTACAAAGGTTTCACCAGAGATTTCCGAACAAGCCCAAACCCCCAGAGGGAAGAACCTTGGGAGGGGCCTTGAGGGGGGGTACTGTCATGATGCCTACCTCCAAGGAGCCAGGTCCGACCCAGCAACCCCAGAGGCAGGCATCATTTCCCCCAGGAGAGTGCCAGCGGGCCCAAGCTGGGGCCCTTTGGACGCAGTCCTGGCGCCTTAGGCGCCAGGCTCATGTTGGACCTCTGTCCTGGCGCCTTAGGCGCCAGGCTCATAAAGCTACACATGTGTTCAAGTGTTTTAATGTGCACTTACCTGATGCAGACCATGCTGCCACATCCAGGCCCTCTTGAGGCCTGAATAGGAACTACTTTACCTGTGGGACTACTTTCCACCCGGGTGTGGTCGGGGAAGGATACATACCTGATCGGAGGAAGGATACACACTTGGAACTTCTTCCAAAGCTATTTAAACCACACCCGATCAGCAACTCACGCTTCGCGTTGTTCTGCTCCTCGCAGCTGGACGCTCACTGTGTCAGCTCCTGCATCTGCACTTCAGCCACGCCTGTCAACATCCTGGGTCACCTGCAAAGGGAGACAAGAGACCTACCAGCTAATCTGCACCACGGAAACATCACCGACGATCCTGAAAGGGAAGACATCATTTTTAAAAGCATTTTGTTACGATCGGTGCAGCGCTGCATTTCACTCATCTTTCCTGGGTTCCTCCATCTTCAGCAGCGATCATCCGGATACACAGCCACTTCCCAGAGCCTAGGGAAAAAGACAAGAATAAGAGGTGAGAGAAGGAAGGGAATAGGAAAAGCTCAGTTTCCTTCTGAGACTTACCTGTTGGGTCATTCCCATTTCATTTCGGGTCTTGCTGCTTCCAAGCAGGACCCCGGCCCCTATGGGGAAAAAAGACAAAGACATTAGATGAGCGAATGCAAAAACTTTACCTGAGCGCTCATCGAGGACTTACCAGATCATTACTGGAACTGCACGTTTCACTTCGGGTCGGAGCCATATCTCCGGCATTCCGAACCCCGGCCCCTATGGGGAAAAGGCATCAACATCAGTGCTTTGTTGCAAGAAGTCTCCAAAGGAATCTTCATTCATCACCTGAAAAAAGACAATGAACATTATTATTTAAAGCTTGAACTTTTGAACTTGCAACAAAACTTTTACAGCGCCTTACCAGTATAATCAAGCTTACCTGAACTCCCATCCAACCTCAATCCAGTGAAGTAACTGGGTTCAACGCGCCCCTGCGTCAGAAGCAGGATGGAGAGCTCGTCCTTTCAGACCGTAAGGTGAGACTTCACGGGGAATCGTGGAAGGGTATCGTGGAGGGTTGGAAGAGAGTGGGAGGCTTGAGCATAACTCAGTCAGTAAGTAATACTCCCTTTTCACGCACAGGGGAATATTCCTGCGAGCCGGAGAAGCCAGAGTAGAGGGCCCTTCTTGTCCATCTTCAGAGTCCTGCGCTTCACCATTGAAGAAGCATCAGCACTCGAAGCCAGACCTGCGCCTCCGTGGGAATCCGGTGAGCGTTACAGGTGGAGGGGAACAGTAGGGAGACACGGGGTATGAGCGGTGTGGGGGGAAGGGGAGAGAGATACAGGGCATGAGCGGGGGGTGGAGGGGAAGGGGACAGAGACACGGGGCATGAGCGGGGGGTGGGGGTACTGTAGGGAGACATGGGGCATGAGCGGGGGGTCGGGGGGGAGAGACACGGGGCATGAGCGGGGGGTGGGGGAAAGGAGGGAGACACACGGGGCATGAGTGGGGGGTGGGGGGAAGGGGAGAGAGACACGGGGCATGAGCGGGGTGTGGGGGGAAAGGGAGAGAGACACGGGGCATGAGCAGCGGGTGGGGGGAAGGGGAGAGAAACACAGGGCATGACCGGGGGTAGGGGGAAAGGAGGGTGACACACGGGGCATGAGCGGGGGGTGGGGGGGAGGGGAGCGAGACACAGGGCATGAGCGAGGGGTGGGGTAAGGGGGAGACACACGGGGCATGAGCGGGTGGTGGGGGGAAGGGGAGAGAGACACGGGGCATGTGCAGGGGGTGGGAGGAAAGGGAGAGAGACACGGTACATGAGCGGGGGTGAGGGGGAACAGTAGGGCGACACGGGGCATGAGCAGGGGGTGGGAGGGTAGGGGAGAGAGACACGGGGCATGAGCGGGGGGTGGGGGGAAGGGCAGAGAGACATGGGGCATGAGCGGGGGTGGGGGAACAGTAGGGAGACACGGGGCATGAGCGGGGGCTGTGGGGAAGGGGAGAGACACACGGGCATGAGCGGGATGTGGGGAAAGGGGAGAGAGACATGGGGCATGAGCGGGGGTGGGGGGAAGGGGAGAGACACACGGGGCATGAGCGGGGGGAACGGGAAAGAGAAACGGAGCATGAGAGGGGTGGGAGAAACACGGAGAATCAGCGAGGGGGGGACATGGGAGACACGGGCCATGAGCAGGGGGTAAGGGGAACAAGAGAGAGACACGAGGTCCTGTGCCTCACCGCCTTTTCGTGGCCGACGCAGCCCACATCTACACTGTGCAGGCAGCAGATCCCGCTCCGATAAACAAAGATGGCGGGCGTCTCTGAAAATAGACGCACTGCGCTCTTAACGGCAGCCAATAGAAAAGCAGCACGTCAGATGTCCGCGGACATCACGCAAGCTGCTTTCCCAATCACTGTCCTGTCCGCGGAGCGAACAGAGAAGTGTGTCCGCAGATATCACTAATTTTTTCTGACCTACTTTTTGGTAATTTAAAAAAAAACTACTGGACGGATTTTCACCAAATTTGCAAAAGCACGCTTTCGGGACCAAGCTGCTGCTCCTGGTCCAAATTTTGTGAAAATCCGTTCAGCGGTTTGGGCTGTAGGCGCAAGCACATTTTTTTCCCATTCAGTCTATGGGAAAAAAAACGTTTTGGGACCCCCCTATAACTTTGCCCCCTCTGGACGAATCCTCACCAAACTTTGCATGGGGCATGAGCGGGTGGGTGGGGGCTTAAGGGAAGAGACACACAGGGCATGAGCGGGGGGTGGGGGAAGGGGAGAGACACACGGGGCATGAGCGGGGGTTGGGGGGAAGGGGAGAGACACACGGGGCATGAGCGTGGGTATGGGGGGAAGGGGAGAGAGACACAGGGCATGAGTGGGGGGTGGGGGGAAGGGGATAGACACACGGGACATGAGCGGGGGGTGGGGGGAAGGGGAGAGACACATGGGGCATGAGCGGGGGGTGGGGGGAAGGGGAGAGAGACATGGGCATGAGTGGGGGGTGGAGGGGAACAGTAGGGAGACACGGGGTATGAGCGGTGTGGGGGGAAGGGGAGAGAGATACAGTGCATGAGCGGGGGGTGGAGGGGAAGGGGAGGGAGACACGGGGCATGAGCGGGGGGTGGGGGTACTGTAGGGAGACACGGGGCATGAGGTGGGGGTGGGGGAGGGGAGAGACACGGGCATGAGCGGGGGGCGGGTGGAAAGGAGGGAGACACACAGGGCATGAGCGGGGGTGGGGGGAAAGGAGGGAGACACACGGGGCATGAGCGGGGGGTTGGGTGGAAGGGGAGAGAGACACGGGGCATGAGCAGGGGATGGGGGGAAGGGGAGACAGACACTGGGCATGAGCGGCGGGTGGGGGAAGGGGAGAGACACACAGGGCATGAGCGGGGGGTGGGGGGAAAGGAGGGAGACACACGGGGCATGAGCGGGGGGTGGGGGGAAGGGGAGAGAGACACGGGGCATGAGCAGGGGGTGGGGGGAAGGGGAGAGAGACACGGGACATGAGAAGGGGTGAGGGGGAACAATAGGGAGACACGGGGCATGAGCGGGGTTGGGTGGGAAGGGGAGAGAGACACGGGGCATGAGCGAGGGGTGGGGGGAAGGGGAGAGACACACGGGCATGAGCAGGGGGTGGGGGGAAGGGAAGAGAGACACGTGGCATGAGCGGGGGGTGGGAGGAAGGGGAGAGACACACGGGGCATGAGCGGGGGGAACGGGAAAGAGAAACGGAGCATGAGAGGGGTCAGAGAAACACACAGAGAATCAGCGAGGGGGGACATGGGAGACACGGGCCATGAGCAGGGGGTAGGGGGGACAAGAGAGGGACACGAGGTCCTGTGCCTCACTGCCTTTTCGTGGCCGACGCAGCCCACATCTACACTGTGCAGGCAGCAGATCCCACTCCGATAAACAAAGATGGCGGGCATCTCTGAAAATAGACGCACTGCACGCTTCACGGCAGCCAATAGAAAAGCACATCAGATGTCCGCGGACATCACGCAAGCTGCTTGCCCAATCACCGTCCTGTCCGCGGAGCGAACAGAAAAGTGTGTCCGCAGATATCACTAATTTTTTCTGACCTACTTTTTGGTCATTTAAAAAAAAAACGACTGGACGTATTTTCACCAAATTTGCAAAAGCAAGCTTTCGGGACCAAGCTGCTGCTCCTGGTCCAAATTTGGCAAAAATCCGTTCAGCGGTTTGGGCTGTTGGAGCAAGCACATTTTTTTCCCATTCAGTCTATGGGGAAAAAAAACGTTTTGGGACCCCCCCTATAACTGTGCCCCCCTGGACGAATCCTCACCAAACTTTGCACGGGGCATGAGCGGGGGGGGGTGTGGAAGGGAAGAGACACACTGGGCATGAGCGGGGGGTGGGGGGAAGGGGAGAGACACACAGGGCATGAGCAGGGGTGGGGGGAAGGGGAGAGACACACGGGGCATGAGCAGGGGTATGGGGGGAAGGGGAGAGACACACGGGGCATGAGCGGGGGTTGGGGGAAGGGTAGAGAGACACGGGGCATGAGCGGGGGGTGGGGGGAAGGGGAGAGAGACATGGGGCATGAGCGGGGGGTGGGGGAAGGGGAGAGAGACATGGGGCATGAGCGGGGGGTGGGGGGAAGGGGAGAGACACACGGGGCATGAGCATGGGGAACGGGAAAGAGAAACGGAGCATGAGAGGGGTGGGAGAAACACACAGAGAATCAGCGAGGGGGGGGACATGGGAGACACGGCCCATGAGCAGGGGGTAGGGGGAACAAGAGAGAGACACGAGGTCCTGTGCCTCACCGCCTTTTCGTGGCTGACGCAGCCTACATCTACACTGTGCAGGCAGCAGATCCCGCTCCGATAAACAAAGATGGTGGTAATATAGAATGTTCCCACTGCTTACCCTGTAATAAGCTTCTCAGTAAGCATATTCTCTGTTGTAACCACTCCAGCAAATGCCATGTATTGCAGCCTTCACCACCAGCTCACATGAAGCAGCAAATAATTAAAATGCGTTTAAAAATGAGTCAAAAAAGGCAAAGGAACATTATGGTTACAAGTAGAATTAAAAAAAAGAAATTCGCCAGTTATGGTTAGCTATGCTCATGTCAGCACCATGCATTGCTAAGACTAACACCCAGGACATCAAAGATGACAACACAAATGTCTTTCAAACAGACACACAGCCATACACCAATCAAATCCAAACATTTTGCGGCCACTTTAGGAACTTTCAAGTTAAAACCCTTCCACAGCTCCCAGTACCATTCCAACTTAATTTCTAAACTTTTCAAAACTTTTCAAGACCACATTTGGGCGCTCATCTCCACGAACAGGCCGATAGTCTGCAGAGAGTTCCTCCAAGGGGACACAACCATTTCTGTTAGTCATTCTCTACTTGGCAGAGCTTCAGAGGGCACCTGTTTGTCTTCTAGCTAACCAAACCTTTATAATGCCATCTGTAGTGGTCATCCTCCTCTCCAGGCGCCACCACCACCTGGAGAACCTGGACAGAGGGACAGGGAAGCAGGGGGCCTGCAGGAGATGACATGCAGGAGGGAGAGGAAGAAGAAGAGGTGTAGAGGAAGTGCCTAGTACATCGGGTGGGCAGAAGGAGTCATGGGTCTGGAGGTTTTTCACCACTGTGCGATGGGTGCTAAAGGCTCAGGCCGTAATGATTTCAAATTTGTACCCAGTCATGGCCAAAAGGGGCAGTACTCCGTTGGCACTACCTCAATGCACCACCACACCAGCACCTTCCACCCGGCTTCCCCAAGAAAAGCAATGCCCTCCTCAGGGAATAGGATTACTTTGGGTACTACACCCTCTTTGACCACTCCTGTCACAGCTTGGGACACTGCAGTCGGGCAGAGGATTCCTCCTGCCGTCTTACAGGCCATATAGGTGGTTGTTTACCCGCACCGTTCACAGTCAACAGTACCTTGTATGTACTCTGACACAATAAGCTGCAGCAGGCAGGGATCTGAAGTGACTTTGAGGCAGCTATGAAGGCACATCAGAAGGATTGCCCCCTACCTTAGTTTTTTAGCAGGCCCTACATCTTCCTTTGTCAACCTGTCCCTCACTTATGGTGGTTGGTGCCCTTTCCCTCCATCCCCGCCTGCCTGCTTTGCACCCTCTTTCCAAGTGGCAAAAATAAATAACAAAAAATACAAAAAAGGTTCGTCACGGAACCACCTTTTAAAGATTAAACACAGAATAAGAAAACAATTCTCGTATAGGCACCAACAACGTCATACGTATAAGTAGTAAGACTATCTAACATTACATTGTATGCTAATGATATGATATTATTGGTTAATTATAACACGCTTAATGCCCAGAGGTTTCTAAGCACGGACCCGGGGATTGAATTTGTGTTGTCTTGGTGGCGCTGTGGAGCAGCCCAAGATGGCTGCTTAGCCTTCGAGCTCCGTGTGGGCCTGGCGGACATCTGCTTCCATCTGCGAACAACGGGGAATAATCAACCCACATTTCGGCCGAGCCGCTGCCCTACATCACTGTGCTGCTGCCTGCGAAGTCCCGACTTCTCTTGGTGTCGGGAGGCCTCCGGACGAGCCCCCTACTGTGGCGGCCCGCGGCCTCGCGACATCGGCATCCGCCGGTTTCCTGCCTCCTCCTCTGGGTGCCTGCTGAATTCTGCGACGCGGTACGGGGCGCTGCCCCTGGGTGCGCCGCCCGCCTGCCTGTGGTCCCCGCTGGGCTGGCGGAGGCCCGGTCGGGGCTTTGAGCTGCGGGGCGAGCTGCGGCTGCCCCCCTGCATGGATTAAGTTGTCGGCGGCCTGCCGGGGCTGCCTTCCGCGGATCGCCGCCGAGCCGGGGGCGTTCGGCACCCGAGACCCTGAGGATCCCGCTCGCCTTTCCTGGTGCCCGCTGGACTGCCTTGGGCCCGATCCGGGTCGCGCGGCTTGGTGACTGGCGGCGGTCGCCCCCCCCTGGTCCCGGCGCCGCGACTGCGACTCGCTGCTGGCCCCTGCCCGGCTGTGGCCCCAGCCGCCGACCTGTGGACCTGTGGACGCTGGCATATCGAGGTGAGGTGCAGGGGGGGGTCCCACTCTGGGCTACGGCGATACCCGCGCTGCTGGCCCGCTGTCTGCCTGAGGCCCTTGGGCCTACTACGCCCCCCGGAGTGCGTGCTGCGTGGACATACGCCAGGCCCGTGCCCCTGGTGCCCATACCTTCTCCTCAGCTGCGCAGCATCACATACCCCGGGTCCCTGCTTTGATTCCGTGCAGTGACTGTGGGGTGGCTGCTGCTCTCACCTGCACTGGGTGTCCCCCCTGCTGACACTTCCACCACTGCCTGGGATATACTGACACCTCTACCTGGCCATATTACCCTTTGGACTACGCTCTCTCCCTCAACGACCGGGTCCTTGCTCAGCGCCACTCCCACGCTTGAATCCACGATGCCTAACAAGACCAAGGGGTCTTCCAGGGGGGGAGCTATGGATAGATTCGCCAGGGCTGTCCCGAGGGGAGAGGAGGATCATGCATCACCCATACAGGAGGAGCGGGAAGCGGACCACCATCCCATGACCTCTCCCCCGGACCTGACTACACTCATGGAGTCGATGGCCAAAAACTTTGCTTCCTTTCACGAGAAGCTGGACGACATCAACGCCAATGTCGCTTCATTAAAAACACGGGTGGATCAGGCGGGGACCAGAATCACGGATGCAGAGAATCGGATATCAGCAAATGAGGATAAAATACATGTGCTGCAGGATACTGTTGCCTCCCTGTCTCGTGACATGCGTAGTGTGAGAGCGAAGTGCGATGACCTCGAATCCCGTTCTCGCAGAAATAATCTACGAATTATCGGGGTCCCTGAAAATGCCCTTAAGGGGCGCATGGAAGATGCAGTGGAAACCTTGCTCAAAGATCTACTGGGTGACCCGGCCCTGTCACCATACTTCACTGTCGAGCGAGCTCACCGTGCCTTATCTCCAAGGCCCAAACCGGGCGATATCCCTAGGCCCATAATAGCCAGGATCCTCAATTATCGGGACAGAGACCTTATCCTTCGTCTGTCGCGGGAGAAGGGTGACCTGCGCCTTGACTCACATACTATAAGGATCTTTCCGGACTTCTCAATAGCGGTGCAGCAGGAGAGGCGCCAGTTCATTGGAGTCAAGAAGCTACTTAGAGAGCGGAATGTTCCCTACGCCATTCTTTTCCCAGCACGTCTTAAGATTACCTATAATGGCAAACTGTACTTCTTCACTGTTCCGGAGGAGGCAGTGAAATTCATTGAGGCACATCTGCCGCTCCCCAACCCGGCGGGAGCCCCTGCCGAGGCCGAGTGATCCAGAGAGACACTACCCGGAACCCATTTATTGATCCAGTGAATCCGAGACTCGGGACGTGTTTATGGCAACAGCGTACTGTACCCTCAATGATCCAAGCTCCTCTGGCGTTTGATGGGGCTGAGACTAGACCTCACTGGGGTCAACGGCACCTTTCCTGCCCTCCGGGGCGCTGTGCCGGCCATGTTCCCTAGTTACTTATTGGTCTTGTCTCGCCCGCAGCGTTCGGCTAGATATGGAGACCTATCTGGAGATCCGCCCGCAGCAGAACCTACATCAGGCAGCACATGCTGCCCTACATATTATTCTAAGAGCCGCCCACACGGCAACAGCACACCTACTTGCGATTGCAATGTTTATGTTTTGTTGGTTGTCATTGCTTATTTGCCCCTGTTGGGCTTTGAATGGGGCGTATACCGGTTGGATTACGCCCTCCGACCTCTGCTTCTTGGGGAGAGTTGGGATTACTGATGGCACTGGCACGGGGGGGTGGGGGACTTACACTGCAAGTTGGGGGTGGGCAGTGAGGGAGGGGGGCGGCACTGTTGGGGTTTTGAGAAATGTTATCGGAAAAGGCAGAGGCGGACCGGCAGGCCGCATCACATCGGGTCTTCTACACCCGAGAAGGCTCAATCTCACATTTGGACTGCGGCGACGGTGGTGGGAGGGCTACCCCCTACGCGGACTCTTCTCACTTAGGACGTGGTCCCGGCTGCGACTGTGGGATGTACCCTAGGCATTTGAAATGTCCACAATAGTGATGTCCTGGAATGTCCGGGGTTTAAGCAACTACACTAAAACGCGCAGGATCATGGCCTATGCCAACAGGCACGGCTGTAAGATTCTGCTTTTGCAGGAAACACACTGTAAAGGCCGACTGGCCAGGAGCATGGCACCCTCTTGGGGCCCCCACAGATATTCTACCGCCTACTCGACCCGCGCCAGAGGGGTATTAACGATGATCCATAGGTCACTCAAGTTCGTGCTCCATAAGAGCTACATTGACCCGGAGGGGAGATATGTTATCCTACATTGCGCAATAGCCAACAGGGAATATCTACTAGTTAACACATATGGCCCCAATGTGGACTCCCCCGACTTTATTGACCAGGTGGCCTCCATATTGCTGGGATACATCGGGGTCCAGATCATCTGGGGGGGGGACATGAACTTCATATTAGACACCACACTGGACCGAACAGGCTTGGCCCCTAGGCTCCTTTCCAATGCAGCTCGCAGGCTCCTTGCGCGCAGCACAACCCTCGACATCCAAGACCCATGGCGGGTAATGCACCCGCAGCTGCGTGAATATACTCACTATTCCTCGGTCCATGATAGCTCTTCTAGAATTGACATGTTCCTCCTGTCCAGTACCTTGCTGGGGAGGGTGGTAGAAACTCAGATACTGGCGCGCACCCTATCGGACCACTCGCCGATCCGATTATCTCTCGACTTGGGTGGGCCCCCCCCCACGATTAATACATGGCGCTTCAAGTCCTTGGCTTTACAGGACATAGTCTTTAGGGCTGACATTCTATCCGATATCCAATCTTATTTCGAGCTCAATACACCCCAGGCTACCTCTCTGGGGGTCCGGTGGGAGGCTTTCAAAGTCTCCATCAGAGGAATGTCCATTGCCAGGGAGGCGGGAGCCCTCAAAGCCATTAGGGCTGCCCTTGCTCGCTCTGAAACCAAGCTGCGCGAACTTGAGAGTGCCTATCCTGCATCCGTTGACCCTGCCATTCTGTCCCGGATCGGCGAGGAACTCCAATTCTTTAACAAACAGGCTACGAGGGAAGTTCACTACTTTAGTCGCCCGCAGGCTGCTCGTAAATATGGGGAGGGAGACAGGCCCGGCAGGACGCTGGCGACGTTGGCCAGGGGTGAGTGGGGCCAAGCCCAGATACCTTGTATCAAGGACCCCAGGGGGTCGGAACTGTGGTCTGACCAGCGTATTTTGGAGGTCTTCACGGACTTCTATTCAGAATTATACACCCAGCCCCCCGAGCATAGCGAGGTCCAAATGCGCAACCTCCTCGAGCAGATCCCCACGACTATTATTTCTCCCGCAACCAGAGACCAATTAGATTCCCCCATCCGTTTGGACGAAATAACTGAGGCTATATCTAAATTCCCTAAAGGGAAGGCACCTGGTCCGGACGGGCTGACAGCCGAGTTTTATCAGGAGCACGTGGCCATTCTGGCACCCAAACTACTGGAGGTCTGGAACGAGTCACTCCGGCTGGGCTCCCTTCCCCCGTCACTACGTGAGGCTGTCATCACTGTCCTGCTTAAACCTGGTAAACCTGCTAACGAATGCGGATCATATAGGCCCCTCTCCCTAATGAACCTGGACACCAAAATCTTTGCCAGGGTGATTGCTAGTCGCTTCCTCCCGGTCATGTCGTACATGGTCCATGACGATCAGTCAGGGTTCGTCCCTGGGAGATCAACATCCCATAACATAAGAAGACTGTTTAATGTAATGGCACGCATTGACCAGGGAGTGAGTGCGGTTGCGGTCACACTGGATGCGCAGAAGGCGTTTGACATGGTGTCGTGGAAATATACTTGGTTGGTTTTGGAGAATATGGGCATAGGACCCAACATGATAGCATACATCCAGCTACTATACACTTCACCGGTGGCCAGAGTTCGAGTTAACTCCCAGACATCCGGTCTGTTCCCCCTCTTCAGAGGTACTCGACAGGGTTGCCCATTCTCCCCGATTCTGTTTGCCTTGGCCATAGAGCCGATGGCCGATTATGTCAGGGAAAGACATGCGCGCAAAGGGGTGCGGCTGAAAGACCCCCCTGAAATTATCTCGCTTTATGCGGATGATGTATTGCTCTTTGTAAGAGACCCAACGGCCCACCTAGACCCAATTCTGCGTGACATCACCCGCATCGGTACGTACTCTGGGTTTACTATAAATTATACTAAGTCTGAGATCTTCCCCCTCACCAGCTCCACGACACAGCCCACCACCGAATACCCGCTCCGCTGGTCCCCGGATGGAATCAAGTACTTGGGGGTTCAGGTGTCCCTCTCCAAGGACTCACTCCTGGCAGACAATTACCGGGCTGTTGCTGAGCAGGCCGAGACCAAGGTTGCACGCTGGCGTGCTCTTCCACTGTCATTGGCCGGAAGACTCTCGCTGGTGAAAATGATACTGCTCCCCAAGCTGCTTTATGTATTTAGTAACGTCCCCGTCTGGCCAGGAAGAAAGTACTTCCTGAACCTGCACAAACTGCTCGCTCAATTCCTATGGCACTCGGGTGCTGTGCGTAAAAAGTGGTCGGCTATGTCATTACCCTATGACAAAGGGGGATTTACAGCTCCGGACCTGTTGCGATATTGGACTGCCTCGCAGGCGCAGTACGCATCCCACTGGTATCCGGGGCCTCCACCCCGTCCCCACGTCAAACTAGAGGTCCTGGCGGCAGCGGGCACCGATGTAATGTCCCTGATTCTAGACCGGCGGTATGTGCCAGACTCGCCCATTGACCCGGTCCGGACTACGGTGCAGGCTTGGGGCCAGATATTTGAAACCTGCGACGAGCAACATCCCTATTACAAATGGCTCCCCGTCTGGAACTTCCCCAGGTTGGAACCCACACACGATACCACCCTGGCGCGACACTGGGAGGCCCTGGGCTATCGTGCCCTCACTGACTTCTATCCGGAGGGACAGTTCATAACACCGCAAACGTGGAGGCCGGGACACTCGGGCTCGGTTCTGGAGCTTCTGCAGTTCTACAGACTTCGTGCCGCCTTTCGAAATGCCTGGCCTGTCTTCCCCATTGAGCCCCAGGACTCTCCTGGAATTGCTTACATTGCTAACTCGGGTGGTGCTCACGGGGTAGTCTCTTCACTGTACAAGCTCCTCCTGTCCGCCGCTTCTCCCCCTCCATCCAGGGCTCGTACTGATTGGGCCTCCGAGCTAGACCTGGATCTCACAGATCAGCAGTGGGAGAAGATGTGTTCTCTCACTAGCAAGGTGTCCCTAAACTTCCGTTACCGCACCATACAATATAAATTACTCAACCGGTTATATTACACTCCAGGTAGAATCTCGAGGTTTGCCCGCTCTGATCCTAGACTGTGCCCCCGCTGCGGTGCGGAGGGTGCCGACCACCTGCATATGTTCTGGGACTGCCCGGAGCTGGTGACATTTTGGAGTAAAATCATAGAGACACTGTCCGCAATCACTGATACTGTTGTTGATCCAGATCCAATGGGGGTTCTGTTTGGGGTGTGGCGGACTGCGGGGGCTGGAGACACTGTTAGGTTCCTAAATGTGAGCTGTGTCATAGCCAAGAAATGTGTTTTACAAAACTGGAAAAACCCTTCTCCCCCTACATTCCAAAAGTGGTTAAACTTGCTTACGTGGTCCCGAAACTGCGAGGAGGAGTTTCTGTGTATGCTCCCAGTACGTTCTCGACCTCGTAACATATGGTCGGCCTTCAACAGTTACTTGCTCAATTCAAATGACACTTCTTCAACGGATGAATCCTCCTAGTCCCTCAGTCGGAGACTCCGTGTTTCGGCCACCTGTGATATGCTCCTCCCTTTTTTTACTGTCGCCGCATCTTTGCTAATGTGTTCTGTATGTGTATGTACAAGCCACAACTTTATTCATATGCCTCTGATGTGTCTGTTTGTGTTTGCCTCTGCCAGCAAAAATAAAAGTTTAAAAAAAAAAAGAATTTGTGTTGTCTTGCTTCCAAGGGGAGCATGTTGCCCCTGAGCTATCTGTTGTATCCTAGTCTCGGGTTGATTTACATGGTATGAGAGCTGCGTGTCTGTGAGTGGAGTTTGGAGTGTTCGTGTGAGGCATGGAAGATGGTGAGTGAGAGGGTTCCAGGACTGAGGGTTGGGGACTAGCAGGCAGAGAGCCAAGGGCAGAGGCAGCACGCTATTGATCTCCTTATCTCACCTTTCCTACTGAAGCTGTAGCCAATAAAGAAGTCTTATCTTTTGTAACCCTGGCTCCCTGGTGCTTCCTGTGAGTCATGTTTCTGTCCTCCCAAGACCAATGGAAATTGTAGACTATTTACATAGCAAATAAAAGACAATGTGACAGTGATACATTTCTGTCCAAACCACGTTTCTCTGCCATACAAAATGTTACCATAAAGTGTAACATCTGTACGATGTTTACAAAGTGTTTAGCCATTGTTTATGGCTTTCACACATCCCACTCATATTGCACTACCATAAAAAATAACTCAATTTACTTTTTTTCAGTATACAATGGTGGCTCCAGTAATAACCTTTTTATGTACTATATCATCTAAGAAATGCTGTAGTGCATCTTGTTTTTTTTAATAGTTTTCCCAAAAACTGCTTCAAACATTTTTTTTTGTGTTTTTTGTTTTTATAGCTCCTAACAAATGCTTTACTGCAGATTTTACATCTTTTGTTTTTATTTCTTTCACAAAAACAGTTTCAAGGCATTCTGAACATTGGACAGAAATATCTAATTTCCAATATCTGTTAAAGGTACTCCATATCTGTGAAAAATGTACGCTCCATCAAACTTTATATTCTCATTGCCATTCCTACCTTTCCACCTTTGCCTTTGAGTTATCCGTGAAAAAAAAATAACCTTTATATCTGGAGCCTGTTTCATTATCCTTTGAAACCTATCTTTCATGGCAAACTGCAAGGATATTCCAGTAATATACCCTAAACTGTTGCCTCCACAATGTACTCATTCAAACGAAAGAGAGAGATAAAGGGATATATAGCACTAGCATACCCTCAAATTCAAGGGGTTAACCCTTCACTATTATATAACAACACAGCTAGTGCTACTCGTAGCTGCTCACTCCGGGTGGTCCCTATTTTTTACTGTTTCCTGCTGTATTCTGTATTAACAAAAAATTGATTTAATACGAATTAGTTTATATATGTATACAAATTTTTTATTCCGAAATACAAAAGGGTACATACATTATTAAGAACACCACAATTGTGCATTAACTGCCTAATTCATAAACAGTAGCCATTGATCTCTAAAAAGTAGATCACTGTGTCGTAGGTAACACCTTCAATCCTTATTTATAAAACACTTTGTGGTTTTATTTAGGAGAGATTTATAAAAGCGTATTGTGTTGTGTAGTGTTTCACACACGGTCATACCTAGTTTCACACAACTCACTTGTTCTCATATTCACTCACTCACAAAATCTTATAAAAATTACATTCAAAACATACACATTTATTGCCCAACATGTTTCTTTCCATATAATGTGCAACTATCAATGATTGTTAAGGAAATTCATCAGGGGCTTGCTAGAAGGATGGGTGTAGCCTACGCAATTATCTCTAATTTGGTAGTGATTGTTTGTAATAAAATCAATCTATAAAAACAGCTTTATGTTTTCGACTTTCAAATTTCAATTTAATTTTTCTTAGTCGAATTTCTAGGGCCCTTCGTCGTTAGTTTCAGAAGGGAAGGTCACGATCCACCACCTATTACGGAGAAACAGAACACAAAAAACAAAAGTAGGCATATTAGTGGCCCCTTCTTTTACTGCATACTGCATTAACCATTGTTAAATAATGGCAATCGATCCACGTGAAGCAAAGGGCTCTGTCGTCGAAAATTGATCAACAATACATCTGATTGTAAGCTACATATAAATCTATAGCTATGGTCAAGGACAACGGAAGCGGATAAACACGCTTTTTACTTGAAACCTATCTAGTGTTTTGGGCATTTTTAACATGATCGACAACCGGTCACTCACCCTTAAGAAATGGTCAAGTTTAGTCCACTATTCAGTGTTCAGTTGGAGCTTCGCATGAAGTCCTCTATTTCGTCGGGTTCGGTACCGATTGTAAGAAGCTTAAACAGGGACTGGGTCTACATAGAGAAACAAGGATATCCATTTACTCGGTTAATGTAAATAGTCGTCCAGATGTCTATGGTGAGTCTAGGAGGAAGACGGACATACCTGTCTTTGAGGCTTTATGTTTTGATTGATTTATTCCATGTTGTTCCTGCCATTCTCTCTCGTACTCGCAGTTCGAGTTTCTATTGTCAAAAAAAAGAAGAGAAGGGGGGGGGGGGAGGGAAAAAAAGGAAAAAAAGGAAAAAAAGGAAAAAAAAGGAAAAAAAGGGAAGGGGAGAGAGAAAAAGAGAGAGCAGTGGGTAGAGAGGTCGAACTGTCCCCAGATCTACCTTCCTAGAGGTCGTAAGCAGTTTATTTCTGATAGTTTCATTTTCTTATTATCTACAATATTGTATTATATTTTTTCTCCGGCATTTATAGATGTTCAAATTGTAGAGTTCTAGATGGCGGGACCTTGCCGATTTGTTTCTGTAATTTCATTTTCTAATGTTATACAGTATTTAATTAATTACTGCATTTTTAGAAATTCCAATTATCGTATTCTTAATAGCGAGACTTTATCAGGTCTAGGGCCTTTTTGTTAAGTTCGAGGTCATGTAGATTTGAAACGCTTACCTATCGTACGGAGTTCGCAATCGTCGGGCTTTCCTCGCGTCTATGGCTCGTCTGGCTCTTTCCAAACTAGCGTGTCACGTGAGTGTGTCGCTAGGCTGATTACGTCGTACGTCCTTCTGTATGCGCGGGGTGGTATCCGTTTCTATAGCAGTCAACCTCTATTTTTATAGAGTAATGTCACTAATAAGCGCGTGCGCACCGCGAAGCAAAGTACATTGGACGTTTCGAGAACTCGATCTGGCCGGAATTCGTACTTAATCTTGATGGCTCTAAAAGGCTCCCTGTTGGAAAAGCAGGCGGGAGGGATAGCAAGTATCCATTTTTATTTAATCTCAAACCAATTGCTATTATTACGCACTTCAGATTTAAAACATGCAATTGTTTTTAGCTGTTACACTTTTTTTCTGTGTCGCTAGCTATATGGTTACTTTACTAGTTTGGCACTTCTTATGGTTCCGGGTATCGTATGGCAGAGCAGTCTCCATTCTGTTTCATATCTCTATCGAGTGGAGAACTGCAGTGTAATGTTTTTTAACTGAGTTAGTTACGCCCACCAGTCAATTTTATCGTTCAAACCACAGGTCACACTATTTGTTAGAAAGATCAATCGTTGTTTCTTCTTCAAAAGGATTCTTTTGTCTCTATTATTATCCATACTTTGTGTAAGCTTGTATAGTATAGTCCAGCTGATGTCTTCTACATTGTGGTTAAACTCAATCCAATGGTCTACCAGCGGTGCGTTTCAAATTTTATTTCGAATGCAACTTTTGTGTTCTCCTATCCGGATTTTTATTTTCCTCTCTGTTTTACCCACATAGATTTTTTTACAGGGGCACCAAATTGCATAAATGACCATTCTTGTGTTGCAGTTCGTAAACTGTTTCTGTTGCCACATCGTTGGGAGACCGATGTCGACTGATGTACTTTTAAAGGTGGTGGAGCAGCAACGACAGTTACCACATTGTACGTGGCCTGTCAGGGTTTGAAACCCCTATTGTTGTGGTAGTGTGGTTTGGACTACCTTCTTCCTGCTGATATCATTTCTAGTTAGGAGTTCTTTGATGTTACGGCTTCGTTTGAAAGCAATTATTGGTCTAGCAATTGGCTGATCCCCATTTTCTAGAATATGCCAATTCCTACCTATGATCTTTTTGATATCATTAGAGAGATGGTTATAAGTATTCACAAATACTAATCGTTTATTAGGTTCATTTTGTGCACGTTCCATACGTTGTTCCCTGTGTTCTAGGAGTGCCTCTCTATTGTTATTATTCGCTCGTTTCCAGGCTGCTTCTATGATTTTGTTTGGATAGCCTCTTTCTTCCAGTTTGTCTTTAATTTTGGCTGCTTCTCTTTGGAAATCGTTTCTCTTTGTACTATTTCTTTTTAGTCTCAGGAACTGTCCTAAGGGTAGATTGTCGCGTACATGGCGCGGATGGAAACTGGAGTAGTGCAGTAATGAATTTCTATCTGTTGGTTTATTGAATGGTTTAATGAGAAGTACTTTCTTATCCAAGTCTGAATAGATGGTAATATCCAAGAAATCTAAGGATGTGTTACTATATTGATACGTGAACTTCAAAAAACCATTCTGTGTGTTAATCCATTTGAAGAAATGTTTTAACTCCTGTTCACTACCTGTCCAAATTAGAAGGATATCGTCTATATAACGACGCCATTTTTTAATGTGTTCCATGAACGGGTTGGAATTGTTCATGATAATGGTGGTTTCAAATCCCTCCATGTAGAGGTTGGCTACACTGGGTGCCAGTGTGGCAGCCATTGCGGTTCCCTGTATCTGTTTATAGAACTCTCCATTGAAATGGAAGTAACTTTCTACTAGAGCCATCTCTGCACACCACAAAATAAATGATACCGGAGTGTTTGTAACAGTATGATCTCTTAACAGTTTTTCCTCTAGTACCTCTAGAGATAGTCGTTGTGGGATACTAGTATATAGAGCCACTACATCTAGGCCCACAAGAAATTCATTTTGTGGGTCGAAATGTAGATTTTCCATCTCGGAGATGATTTGGGTAGTATCCAGTACAAATGAAGCCATCTTTCTCACTAGCGGTTGCAGAAATTTATCAGCAAATTTGGATAATGGTTCAAGGATTGAATTAATGCTGGAGACGATAGGTCTCCCTGGTGGATTAATCATAGCCTTGTGGATTTTAGGCAGGATGTAGAATTGCGGGATCTGGGGTTTGTCTTTGATTAGGAATTCGCATTCTTTCTTACTAATCCACTCTCTTTCTCGTGCTTTAAAGACTTTGTCTGTAATCACGTTATGTAAGCGAGAAGTAGGGTCTTCTGTCAGTGGTTGATAGCATGAAAGATCTAACAATTGACGATCGCATTCCTTTATGTAGTCGATGCGATTCAAAATTACTGTAGCTCCTCCTTTATCGGCCCTGCGTATTATGATATCTTTGTTTTCAAATAGATGTTTTAAAGCAAGATTTTCCCTACTACAATGATATCTGGAAGTTTGAACTGAACCATATTCTCACAGAGCAGTAATAACGCCCTACAGTTTAATCCACAAACTCCATACCATGACACCTCCACTTCTTCTAATCTAACATTACCAGAGATGCCAAGCTGCTCTGTATCAACCATTGAATCAATGAATCTCGCAACATCCAAACACTCTGATTCTTCGTAGCTTTAGCCATCCTTCCAGCACTTCACACACAAAATAAATACCCTGATCTGCTGTACACTTTAACTCCTCCACAATCACAAACCCTAATTTGCTAATCCCCTGCAGATGTTCATGACTGTCTGCGGTCTCTGCAGTCCTCTGCATGCAAGGCATCCTTCAAATGCCTGAATGGCACGTGCGGGTCTGCAGACACCATCACAGAGGGCAGCCCTCCTACCCTTTTTACTTTCATCTATGTAACACTCTCTCATTGGCTACCTTAAAATCCAAAAACTGTACATGGAACCCTATCCCCTCAGTTCAACACTTCAGATGTACATTTCAACTCTCAAAGTACATGTCTCCTGTCAATCACAGCCTCACAGCCTCCTGCATCAAAAACGACTGTAAAACACGCCCAGATTTATATATGTAGATTCAACAATATCTACATAGTACATGTATGCTTCTATTTTTTTTTTTACCACCTTTATAAATTTATATGCAGGTTGCTGCCACTTAACCTGTAATAAGCATCTCAAAAAGCATTAGCTTTTTTAACCACTATGCTTTTTTTCAAATGCCATGTATTGCTGCTACTTTATGCACCTGCTCACATTAAGTGGCAGTTACTTACTTGTACGGCCAACATATTGGACTTCCTCACACCAACTGCCACTTAACAGTGTTCTATAAATCGTGTGAAACTGCATTTCCCTTACTTGTAAGAAAAAGTTACAAAATAGTGCAACTCTGAATGATAACCTGATCACGTTGATTGAATTTGAGTGGAAAGCACCTATGCCTCCAAATAGAGGAGACATATTGTAAGGATTACAACACTACATGCAGAAAATGTGCTCCAGGGGAAACAATCACCAATTACCAACTATTAAGACAATGTTGAACTATACAAGATTTGATTCTGTATGTCCGTTTATGAAATGATGTATATTTACGTTTGGCGTGACTGAATATGTTATTGTCAATGTTGCTATTCATGAAGTGCCTTTAAACTACACTGCTGAGGTTTTGAGACCCATGTGTAGACAGCAGAGACTCTCTGGCGAAGGCAGGAAATCTGAACTGGTTGCTAAATTGTTGGGAAAGCAAAGTCTGTAGAGTGGGTCAGAAGAGCCTACCACTCCAGCAAATGTGGATAATAATGTTTCTGATTCTGAGAGTGTTGGTTTAGATACTGTAATGGAGTTGGGGAGGAGGATAAGCAGGATTATGAGCGTGTGAAGCTAGCTTTAATTGCTAGATTTGGGAAGACCCCTTCCCAGTACCTTAAGAGGTTTATGACCCTCAAAAAGCATGATGGTACGTACCCCTTGGGCTACCTGGGTGTGTGAATGTTTGAAAAACTTAGATGGTTGGGTTAAGGGTTACAAAGTGAACACTTATGAAGGTTTGAGGAATCTTGTTATGTTGGAGTGTATTTATATTGCCTGCTCTCCTGAGCTTAGACAGCACTTGGCTGATTCAAAGGAGATAGATCCTAAGAAGTTAACTAAGGCTGCTGACTTGTGGGTTGCCTACAGGGCTACTCACAATGGTTCTGGGGCAACTCAGAAGAAGGATGAGGGAAAGCAGTCAAAGAAAGATAACAAGGAGAATTCCAATACCTCCCATCCAGAAGAGGTCCCCAAACATAACCAGGGTAAGCCACGTGGGAAAACCAACTAGGGTTAGCAAATCCTCTGGAGCTCAACCAGAGGGAGGTCAGCAGAGGCCCCCATTCCAGAGAGCATTTGGTAAATGCTTTAGTTGTGGGTCAACTGACCATATCAAAGGAGATTCCAGATGCAAGGGTAAACCTGCAGGGATCAGCACTGCCGCCTTAGCCTTCTCCCCAGAGGAAGAAGTACAAGTGGCTAGTGCTCACTTTGAACTATTTGCTGAAGCACCCTTGGGTCTTCAAGCAACTGTATCCTTAAAGTCCATGGGTCTGGGTAAGAAACAACATAGTGATGTGTATGACTCCATTTCTGAAAACTCTAGGGAATATTATGTGGACAGTGTTCTTGTCAATAGCCAGGACACCCCTGCCATGAGAGACACTGAGGCTAGCAGAACAGTTGTGGACGAAAGATTATTCAGGCCTGAGGATGTTGCTAAGGCACCCAAAGGCCCCACCAAACTTGCTAGAGGCCCTGTCCAAATGGTCCCTATTCTACCAGCTCTCATTCAGTATAATAAAATGACAGTGTGGATCCCTGGCAGTATTCAGAGTGAGGTGCCTGGGAAAGTCCTGTTGGGGAATGATCTAAAAACTCTAGGAGTAGTATCCAGTACCCCCAGGCCTCCCAGTATGGAGAAGCAGAACCAAACCAAATTGGCTAGAGAGGCCACCTTAAGGGACCCCTCTGAGCCTGTGGGAACCTCCACAGAGAACCCCACTACGAGCCCTGGTGTTAGTAAATTGACCTCTAACCCAGACAAATTTCAGGCTAGTATGTTAGGGAAATAGGAGCCCAAACCAAGTTCCATCATTGTCCCCCCAGTTTTAAAGTCTCTGACTCGACCTGCTTCTGAGGAAGAGGTGGATAGACCAACTGGACCCCTCTCTAGGCCTAAGAGAACTGGTAATTCTCAGTGCTGGTGGAAAACCAGAAAAGAAAAGTCTAAGGCCAAAAACCTTCAGACTATTGGACATTCTACAGAAGACTGTAACCCAAATCCTAATGTTCGGAGAAAAACTCCTAAAGTAGGTAAGGTTAGATCTAAGAGGAAGGGGAAGCATGTACCTTGCTTGTCCACAGCCCCTCCACAAAAGATGCCTGAGACCCAACCTGCTCCCAAAAGAGAGGTCGTAAGGAACCCTGGAGGCCCCTCTAGATCTAAGGGAATCCTTTATAAGGACCCCTTGAAAAAGCCTATCACAGGTTCAGGGGTTGTACCAACTGCTGAGGGACTGGTCAACCAGATCCCATATAGATTCAAAAAGAAAGATGTCTCTCAAAGGGTGTATATGTCATATAGCTTACAAAGGAAATCCTTTGATTGTAACATTGAACACAGAGCAGGATGTCACCACCAAAATGCTGATGGTCTCTCTAGGATGTTTTTTTTAACCGACCGAGTGGATTAAATCCTCCTGTCCCTTAGTCTGGGGGGGGGAGTGTTAGGGAGAATTCTTCTTCTATGGCTAATTTCCCTCACCTAGAGTTCCCCAGCAGCTTTCGACTATTTGTGTGATCTTGGGCTCTGGAGCACACCACTCCATGAGCCCCCCTTTTTGTGTGTGTTACACTGAGGTCAGTGGTATCTACCCTAACTTTTCTACCGCAATAGAATGTGGTATTGTTCCAGGCTATTGTATTAGCCTCGAACATAAACCCGCTTGACCAAAAACTCTTTCTTTTGGCTCTGGTCGGGTTTATTCGCCATTTCTTTTTGTTAAAGTCCTTCTTGTGTTTTATTTTGCATGGAAAACCAGGTTTGCCTACTTTGTTCACCGTCTTTTGGCGGGCTTCTACAAAGAAGCCCTCCTCTTGGCGCCTGTGTGTCTAGGTGGGCTGTATGTGAGGGAGGGGTGTAGTCACCCCCTGCACAGGGTATCTGTCATGATGCCTACTCCCGGGCATCCGGATCAAGCCCATCAGCCCCGGGAGCAGGCATCCAGATATTTAATAAAACCCCAGCAGCCCCGGCTGGGGGCTGTCTGGGTTCAGTCCTGGCGCCTTAGGCACCAGGCTCCTAATAGAAATCAGTGCTGGCGCCATAGGCGCCAGGCTCATAGACTTTACTTACCTCATGCAGACCATGCTGCAAATTAATCCAAGCCGACGTGAGGCCTGGATGGGACTATTTTACTACAGGGACTATTTTTTACTAGGGTGTGGTTCTAGGGATTTCTTACCTGGAACTACTTTGGAGGCTATTTAAACCACGCCCGAACAGCAGCACATGCTTTGCGTTATTCTGCATCCAGCAGCGTAATGCTCACCATGCCTGCAGTCAGCATCCAGTCTTCAGCCACGCCCGTCTCGAATCCAGAGCTCCTAGCAATAGAAGAAAGAAGAAGGAAAGGTTAGAATACAGATATTATTTCCGGATCCATCACGTCTTCGAACTTGAAAAGAACATTATTCTTCATGCGTCGCATCGCCAGCTGCAACGCCGCGCCATACTCACCAGTCCTCACAGCATTTTTCGATCCGGCGCAGCCTCCATCATTTTCTTCACCGAATTCCACCATCTAGGGGACAAAAGAAACATAAGGTGAGCTGAGAGAGCCAACAAATACAACCTCTCCACCATAGACTTACCTGATTAATAACCGGAGGCATTATTCTGTAACAAACCGCAACGTCTTACGCCGCACCTGTAAGGAGAGAGAAACCAGCAATTTAAATACACGCATCTTTTACTGGACAGTGTTGGGTAATACAGACTCGTACCTGAACACCATCAGCTGCCACAAGACAATCTCCTCTTGGATCCAGCTGCAACACAAGAAAGGAATGTACAAGAGTGAACATCGGACAAATTGAACTCTTTGAACTTTATACTTATGGGTTCTCGCCTGGAACCTCGGAGTCAATATTCATCCGGAACTCTTCTAATGCCTTCAAACCAGTGAAGTAACTGGTATCTACGCGCCCCTGCATTATACGCAGGATGGAGAGCTCATCATTTAAAAAATTAAGGAGAATACTTCTACGGGTCAAGCAGACGAGATTAGGCGGTCCAGTCCAGTCTGTCATCTCTGCACTACGCTTCACATTGGAGGAGGTCGCAGCTGTCCGGGTCCAGTCGACGCCCCTGTGGGAGCCAGGTGAGCATAACAGAACGCAAAGCCTATCTACAAATCCCCACCCGGGCGTTATGGAAACCTCTGAAACAGACCAACTAGCCCAATTATTAGGGGAACTTAGGGCGGAAGTGCACTCTGCGTGCCAAGAGACTAATGTCCTCAGGAGAGAACTGATTTTGTCAAAGGAACACACAGATGATCTTGCTAGACAACTGCTGCAAAATCAAGCTGGGCAAAACCCATACCTGGACTTGGGGGAAACCCAGCTCCTGTTTCATCGAGCAATCCTGTGCAAGTAATCCTACCAGGGGCTATTCCTTTAGCTCCACCGAACGCTTTGCTGGGTACCCAAAAAGGTTTGCAGTGTTTATGAATCAATGCCGCTTGCACTTTTTATGCAGACCTGGAGATTTTCCAAATGACCAAGCCAAACTAGCCTTTGTACTATCATATCTTAGTGGCAGTGCAGCTGACTGGTCGATTCCACTAGTCAACCAGGATGACCCTCTTCTTCGGGATTTTCAGGGTTTTCAAAGAAGCATGGAAAGACTATTCGCCAGAAATTCACAGAGACAGGCCCTGGATAACAAACTTTTATCCCTACGACAGGGTAATCAGGATCTGCTAACATGTATCGCAACCTTCAATAGGTTGGTGGTGGAAACCAGATGGCCTGAGGAGAAACAAATTACATTATTTCATCGTGGTCTTCGGGGAGAACTCAAAGATGTTTTGGCTCAAGTTCTGAACCCACCTCAGGATTGCACAGAATATGTAGACTTAGTGGTCCAGTTAGACCACCGACTTCAGAATAGAAAGGCTGATCGTGCTAAGTTCGAGAGTCAGGTATGGGTTAAACCCAATGTTACCCTCAAAGGAACAGATGCATCAGAACCTATGCAGATCGGGGGGGTTAAAGGACCCTTAACTCAAAAGGAAAGAGAAAAGAGACTACAGATGCAATTGTGTCTGTACTGTGGAACCGCAGGACATTTTTTACGGGATTGCCCTATAAAACCACCCAAGAAAGTAGTAGGAGTTGCTGACAAAAGTCAAATAGAACCTGATTCAGGAAACGACCACGCGGACAAGCGTAGAGGTCCGCTTGCCGAGCTTAAAGAAGGACACTCAGACCTCCCACCTAATTACACCAATGGTCCTAATTGATCCAAGGCAGCCATCACGTATGCACGCAGTAAGGGAATACATTGATAGCGGGGCCGTAGGAAACTACATGGACCACGAATTGGCCTCAAGGATGAATCTACCCCTTTGCAAAAAGACTGCTTCGGATGTCATCACCACAGTCGATGGAACTGAAATTGCCTCTGGGCCTGTAACTCATTCCACTACTGAGCTGACACTGTTGGGTCAAGATGGGCATCGAGAAACTATTGTGTTTGATTTAATCAAGGCCCCGCAATTCCAAATAATTCTGGGAATGCCATGGTTGGAAACACATAATCCCTGTATTGATTGGCGGGAGAAGAGAGTGACCTTCCCAGATTGTGCACACACCTGTTACCCGGAAAAAACCTTGAACAAAAGCCTGGCCACCGTCACTAATCCATTTGTGCAGTTACCTCAGGAATATCAAGAATTTCAGGATGTTTTTCAAAAAGTACAGGCAAATACCTCACCACCTCACAGATCATACGATTGTCAAATCGACCTAGTACCCGGTGCACAACCTCCATGCAGTAGAATATACACCCTTACGGAACCCGAAAATCTTCACCTACGACAATGGAGGTCATTACAACCTTGGTGCTAAGTGCACCAACTTTACCACCATGGTGTAAACTATGTTTACACCATGGTGGATGGCGGATTTACCGCCCCATTCCAAGGTGAGTGGGGCGGTAAATCCCCATTTCCCATTTTCCCTTCCCCATTCCCATTTTTGCCCCATAGGGCATAATGGGAGTGGGGAAGGCACTAATTACGCCGCCGTAAATTACGGCGGCGTAATTAGCACCAAGGTCGCTTAGTGCCTTGGACTTTAACGCCTGCCAAAAGCAGGCGTTAAAGTGGGAATCCGGCATTAAGGGTTAACGCCGTCATTAACCCTTAACGCCGGGGTTGTAATGACCTTCAGTATCTGGACCAATACCTTGCTAATGGCTTAATTCGTCCATCCAAATCTCCTGCATCCTCAGCTCTATTCTTCGTGCCTAAAAAGGAAGGTGACCTTAGAACGTGCACAGACTACCGCGCATTAAATCAGATTACGGTAAAAAACCGATACCCATTGCCTCTGATCCCCGAATTACTAGACCAAGTAAAGGATGCTTGTATCTACACTAAGTTAGACCTCCGAGGGGCATATCATCTGGTACATGTAAAGAAAGGCGATGAATGGAAGACTGCCTTTCGCACCAAGTACGGGTTATTCGAATACCAGGTGATGCCCTTCGGGTTGTGCAATGCACCAGCAGCCTTCCAGTATTTTATGAACAATGTCCTTCGTGAACTCATTGATGTCTGTGTTGTCGTATAAATAGATGATATTCTAGTGTACTCCTCCTCAGAATCAGACCATGTGAAGCACGTTTGTGCAGTCCTTGAGAAACTACGCCAGCACAAGTTATACGCAAAATTGGAGAAATGTGTTTTTCATTCTACAGAAGTTGAATTCCTGGGATTCATCCTGACTCCAAAAGGGGTTCGAATGGACTCTGGAAAGGTGGACGCAATCCTCAAGTGGCCATCACCCAGTTCAGTTAAAGGGCTACAAAGCATGCTTGGATTTGCTAATTTCTATCGCAGATTTATTCCTGAATTCTCACATATTGTACACCCCATCACAGCACTTTTGCGAAAAAACAAACGTTTTTTGTGGACTGAAGAGGCTGAAAGAGCCTTCCAAGAGATAAAATCGAAATTCACGTCTGCACCTGTCTTAAAGCATCCACGGCCTGAGCTTCCATACATAGTTGAAACCGATGCATCCAGTTTAGCCATGGGAGCTGTCCTGTCCCAGAAGGATCCCGAAACCGGTCAACTTCATCCAGTAGCATTCTGGTCAAGAAAGTTCTCAGCACCCGAATTAAACTATGCGGTTACTGATAAGGAGTTATTAGCCATCAAGTCTGCCTTCAAGGCTTGGCGGCATTATCTTCTCGGTGCCAGGCATACCATCACTGTAATCACTGATCACAGGAATCTGCTGTATTTGAAAACAGCCAAGGCCCAATCATTGCGTCAACTTCGGTGGGCATTATTCTTTGCCGAATTCGATTTCATGATCACTTATCGACCAGGTTGTAAAAACAGCAAGGCAGATGCCTTATCCCGAATAGAGATGGGAGAAGTATATTCGAACCCGGAACCTGTGCCTATAATTTCAGAACAAAGAATTCTTGGCATAACTACTCTACTTACTCTAGAAGACATTCATTTAAAAATCCAACAACTTTTCGATCCAGCAGCCCTGCAGGACTGGGTAAAGAAAGGGCAACATTATTCAGTCATCAATGACCTACCTTACTATCAAGGAAGTCTATTTCTACCATACAAGGAACTACAAGAACTATTCAGCTCCAATTATCATGACCCCCTTATGGAAGGACACCCAGGTATCGCAAAAACTGAAGCTAAAATTAAAAGACAATTCTGGTGGCCCACCTGGCGAAAGGACGTAAAGTCATGTGTGTTGTCTTGTGGTATTTGTGCCCAAAACAAAAATCAGAAGAAATAACCAGCTGGCCTTTTACAACCTTTGGATATTCCACCTACACCTTGGCACACCTTATCTTTAGACTTCATTACAGATCTACCTCCGTGTAATGGATTTAACACCATTCTATTTATTGTGGATCTTTTTTCCAAAATGGCCCACTTTATTCCTTTAAAAGGATTACCTTCCGCTTCAATTTTGGCCAAGGAATTTCTCGAAAATATTGTTTGAATCCATGGATTTCCTTCCGTATTGGTCTCTGACCGAGGTAGTCAATGAATTTTGCAATTTTGGAAGAAATGCTGTCAATTGGCGCAAATAGACGTAAGGCTATCAACCAGTCATCATCCCCAAACTAATGGACAGACGGAGAGGACCAACCAGACTCTTGAACAATACCTACGTTGTATGCTACACCAAACCGAAAGCAATTGGAAAGATATTTTATGGATTTCTGAATACGCATACAATAACTCTGTACATTCAGGAACCGGACAAAGCCCCTTTTATACCATATATGGACATCAACCTCGAACCTCAGAACTCGATTTGCCTCAACACTTAGAAATGCCTACAGTGACTCATCTGTACTCTACTATTACACAAGCCTTTAAGGAAGCAATATAACACTTGAAAAAAGCAAAGGAGAAATACAAGAAAAATGCAGATCAACATAGAAGTGAAACTCCACAATACCAGATTGGAGATCAAGTTTGGCTGGCTACAAAACATATACCTCTAACGAGAACTCGAACTTTCAACCCTAGATATTTGGGACCTTACACCATTAAGGCCATTATCAACCCGGTGGCCGTCAAATTGAAATTACCCTCTAATATGCGGATTCATCCTGTCTTTCATGTTTCACTTCTAAAACCAGTTCAACCTGGGACAAGGTTAACCAAACCACCTGAACCCATCCTAATAGATGGAGAACCTGAATTCGAGGTAAAAAATATCCTGGACTCAAAGATGGTTAAATCAATACTTTTTTATTTAATCGACTGGAAGGGTTACGGACCACAAGAAAGGTCATGGGAGCCTAGTGACCACTTTCATGCACCTCGGTTGGTGAAGAAATTCCGTCGGAACTTCCCAGACAAACCAGGACCAAGGGGAAGAGCAACTTTAGGAGGGGCCTTGGTGGGGAGTGCTGTCATGATGCCTACGCCCGGGCATCCGGATCAAGCCCATCAGCCCCGGGAGCAGGCATCCAGATATTTAATAAAACCCCAGCAGCCCGGGTTGGGGGCTGTCTGGGTTCAGTCCTGGCGCCTTAGGCGCCATGCTCATAATAGAAATCAGTCCTGGCGCCATAGGCGCTAGGCTCTTAGACTTTACTTACCTCATGCAGACCATGCTTCAAATGAATCCAAGCCAACGTGAGGCCAATGGGACTATTTTACTACAGGGACTATTTTTTACTCGGGTGTGGTTCTAGGGACTTCTTACCTGGAACTACTTTGGAGGCTATTTAAACCATGCCCGAACAGCAGCACATGCTTTGCATTATTCTGCATCCAGCAGCGTAACGCTCACCGTGCCTGCAGTCAGCATCCAGTCTTCAGCCACGCCCGTTTCGAATCCAGAGCTCCTAGCAATAGAAGAAAGAAGAAGGAAAGGTTAGAATACAGATATTATTTCAATCCTTACCTGAATTCCGGATCCAACACGTCTTCGATCTTGAAAAGGACATTATACTTCACAGGTCGCATCGCCAGCTGCAGCGCGTGCCATGCTCACCAGTCCTCACAGCATTTTTCGATCCGGCGCAGCCTCCATCATTTTCTTTGCCGAATTCCACCATATAGGGGACAAAAGAGTAAGGTACTGTGTCCAGCTTCGAGGAGCTAGGGTGAACCCCTTTCTCCTCATCCAAGGCTTGTCCTTGTCTTCCTTCCCTCTTATAACTTTTGCTTCCTCTGTTGACAATATCCAAGTACTCCTGGCAATGTTGAATCTTGAACTGTCTGACTGGGTGATCCTCAACAACAGGAACTCGGTTCCACTTGATACTGGCGCAGTCCTATTGACTTTTATCTTCCTGTCAGCAAGTGTTCTCTGATTCTGTCTGCCTTGACAAAAGTATTGCCTATGACTTTTGCCCCCAACTCTCTTTTGTTAACTCCGGTGCTAAGTGTGTTTTTACCCCGGTAACATTTCTTCCCGCGGATACGCTTATCTTTAGTAAGACCGAACTGTCATTACTGTCAAAAAGTGATCGCATATGAATTCCCAGTAACGTCTTTTGTTTCACAACACTGGTCCATCAAATCATAAGGTACTTACCTTGAGTTGTTCTACAAAAAGAGAATTGGTTGTGTGTAGTGTATTTTACGTGTGGTTTTGATTTAATAGAAGTGAAGTGTTTTACAAACAGATGGTTTAGAAATAAATGTACTTTTACTTTTCAATCAAAAACCTTGAGTCAGTGTTTGCTTGAGTCATAGTAATTGTGGTCCTGTGTGTAATTTCTACTACTGCTCATTTGCCTTTGAGATAAGTCTGGCTGCTCCACTATTGCTACCACTTTAACAGTGTAGTACAGGCTTGTACCAAAGGTGAACTCGTATTGCCACTTGTGGTCTTAAGTGTGTGTAATGGTCCCTCAGGGCACTGCAGAGGATTCTGCCTAACAGGGACACCACTGGCTAACTACTGAAGCAGAGGAGTCGCAAGGGTGGGGTGCATCTTAACCGTAACATCCCTTTAACAAAGTTGTTTCTGTCAATTTAATAGGTGTTTATAAGGGGAAATGTTTCATGGTGTTACCTCACTTTACATACATTATTAATAATTCCTAATTTCACATATATGAAAGAACTATAAACCTCCTTTAAGAAACATAGTTTTTGCAACAGATACTTATGCTGGGATGAAAATCATTGTTCAATTGCCTACGGCATAAGGCTCAACCATGAACCCAGCACAACCAAACCACACCTACTATTCAGTGCACCTGCCCTGCATCCTAGCTCAGTGTCCACTATAACCTAATAATGTAACCAATGGCCAGTGCTCATGGCTTACAGCCGTGGCCAGTCTCCAAATCCATGGGGCGTGGGCTTCGGCCACACTGCAGTCCCCAATAAGAAAATCAGAGTACACATTTGCGTTTTGCCGAGGGCCAGGCCTATTGCCCAGACACCAATGTTATATCACTGTGTTGTGTATTTACATTTCACACTTAAAAAAAAGAAAAACAGGACATATTTCCAAAACCATGCTTTGAAGTTCTTACTGACCCTCCTCGTGCATATTTGCTGCAATCCCATCCAGCACTTCAACCTGTACCCATAACCATAATGTTATTTCCCATTCAAAACGTTCCCAATTCCGAAAAAACGTTACCAAATAGAAGGTCCCTGGTGGCCAGGCCCACTTTAATCCCATTGCTGGTTCCTCGTGATCATGGCCAGTGGCCAGATTGTCCGGGTCATGGCAAAATCTGGCCACTGGTCATGGCCACAGGCCATACCTCAGTCATCAAAGATATATGACTATTTTTTGTACCTAAATTATGACACTTTACAAAAAATAAAACACACACCCATTTGCTAGTAGATACAATAGTCATATAACTTAGCCGCTACTTGACAAAAAGCATTCAGACTTTTCCCAAACATTCAAGGTTGGGACCATAATCTTTCAGAAAAAAAATGTCCACATTTGTCAAATGGTAACAAACTTATAAGCCATGTAAAAATGGTGAGACCTCTCCCTCTAATTGTGCCCTTATTGACAAGATCCAACCAAACTTTGCGAAAACATTCATATCCAGGTCTAAAATCTTTTTGCAAACTTGTGTGCAAATTCGTCCAATGACACCACATGTATAAGCCTTTAAAATATTTGGGGACCCCCCTCTACTTTTGTTCCCTCTTCACAAAATAGCACCACACTTTGTAGAACCATTCAGAGTAAGTTCTAGAATACAATTCCAAAATGACATGCAGTTTCTTTGAGTGGCGCTGTTAGGCAGAAACCTGTGCAGTTCCCTCTGGGACCACTGCAAAAGATTTAGGACTACAGGTGTTTGGCAGTAAACCCACTTGGTAGCAGTCTGTACCACACAGATTCACTTGGTAGCTGTGGCTGAGCAGTCAGACTTCCCTCAAGAAGAGTTAGGCAGTATGTGGAGTATACAAGATAGGGCAATTTACACAGTAGAACAAGCAGACATGGAACAGAGCTTGGGTGTAAAGATATATACTTATTTATTTTAACAACACATCTATGAAAAACACTCTGGCACTAATACGGCAAACAACTTCAATTACAATTACTATAAGTATATCAATCCCCTAACAATATTTCGACAAGTCTGGGTTCAACGGTACCACTTATTTGCAGACAGAGGTGAATACTTTAACCTAGATGGCACTCTAATATTCGTTAGAACGGGAGAGAAAAGGCAGGGTATGAAACCAACTCGTTACCAACACTTTTACGAAGCAAATGCAAGGCAAGTAAGGCAGGGTCTACTGTAGATCACACAGTTCAGAGGCCAGGCCCACTCGAAGAGAGGCAAGGCGATATGTCCCAAAAAGTATCACAGTGGAAATGCACTTCGAGTCTTTGTGGCAAATTGTCACAGAAAGGTTGGACCAGTTTAGAAAAAAAAGTTAAGACGGTGTGGAGGCGACCCAGTGGAAAGGTAAGGATTTAAGACACCTCACGCTAACCGTAACAAGGAAGCCAGGTGGACACGGTACCTTGTAAGTGAAGAGCCAGCTCCAGCGGGGGCAGTTGTTCCTGGTGGTGGATGCAAGTCGGGGCTTCGCTAAGAGATGAGATGGTCTCGTCGTCGAAGGAAAGTTGAAGATCGTTGCACCACCAGGGAAGAGACCAGCCGCGGAGGACTCCGTCACAAGGCACCACCTTTTGGTCGCAGTACGGGCTGGTGGCTATCCGGTTGCCGGGGTGCTCAGCATGGGCAATTCGACCACTACGCCTTGGAAGCGAAGAAAAAGCAAAGGGACTGGTTGTTCTCTCCAGTCAGGGGAAGAAGACTCTCCAGCCGGGAGATCTCCTCTGTCGTTGGGAAGTGGTGAGTCGGTTCAGCAGGGCTCCACTGGAGGTGTCGTCGTTGCAGGTTGGCTCAGCTTTACCCTCGTCGGATTCTTAGGTCCTGTGGCGACTTCTCAAGATCCAGTCCCAAAAGCCCTGCTTTTATGCAGAAAACCCCCATTCATTCAGCCTAGCTGTCAATCAAACCACGCTAAGTGGTGAGCGGGGCGGCTCACCACTTGGGCCACTCACATAAGAGTGCGTCTTGAGTTGGCAAGGCAACTCAGTCCAGGGTGCCTAAACCCCCTCCCTCACCCCCTGTGGTACCCAGACAGAATGGCACCACTTTGGAGGGCTTCTGTGCAGAAGCCCGCCAAAAGTGGAACAAAGGGCTCAACCTTTGGTTCAGAGTTACAGAGGTGAACATAGACGCCATTTTAAAAACCGAGTTCTGGCAGAAAATACCAACCGGTGGATTTATTTAAGACAAATAAACCGGTGGTATGTTAGAGACTAACGTGAAAAAGCATTAGCCTCCAACAATGGGAATAATCCCATAAAAATATATTCGGGGTCGAATATAGCAAGTAGTTTCCACTGCCACCAGCCAAAACTCGACGAGGGGGGATGGGACAGCGCCCCCCCGAACAACAGACCCAGGGGTAATTAAATTACCCCTACCAGTACGCCCACCATAGGATGGTTTGTGCTAGTTCTGTTAGTAAATTTAGGTCTAGTAAAGCCAATGGTGACTTTACATGCCCTGGGAGACAGTAGTCTGTCCCAGGGTATGGAGTCTATGGTGGGGATTCTCTAGGACACTCCAGTGTTACGGCACGGAGGGTGCGGTGTAACACACATAGCAAAACACATGAGGCCCTATGGAGTAAAAGACCCCATAGCCCATAGAACACATTGACATTTAAAGAAATCAACCACATTCATGTCCAAGAGTGGGAGAAAAGAGTCTCACTCTTGGCAGGATGGAAAAAAACAAAATCCAGAAATCCAGCAAAGCTGCTGGGGGATTCACTAGGTTAGGAAATTCAGCCTAAACAGAGAATTCTCCCTAATAGGCGCCAAAGTTATAAGCCATCAAAAAACTGCTTTTCACCAACCCTGTAATTCATCTCAGATGTTCAAGAAAATCACAGGACTGCCACAGACATCCAGACTTTTTGTGAACCACAGAATGGAAAAACCACCAGTTTTCTGGCCTTCTAATGGCCATATCCCAATCCATCCTCATCACCCCTCACCTTCCCAGAAATTGTTTAATTAGTTTGACAAGTGCAATGTTATGTTTTTCTAATGTTTTCACCGCAGTGTTCGCAGTGTACGGGCACAGTCAGTGAATCCAACATGGCGGGTATTTCCAAAAAATATTACTCACTTTACGCTTTTCATCATCCAATCAGTCGGCACTTCTGCGGACCATCACGCCAGCTTTGGGGTCAATCAGAGGCCTGTCCCTGAACTGAACAGGGACGTGAGTCAGTGGACCGAACCCAGATATCACTATTTTCTTTTTACCTACGTTTTGGCTGTTTTAAAAAAGTCTACTGGACAGATTTACACCAAATTTACGAAAGCACACTTTTGGGACCAAGCCGCCACTCCTGCCATACATTTGGTGAAAACTGTCCAGAGGTTTGGGCTGCGGGCATGAGCACATTTTTTGTCCGATTGCGTCTATGGGAAAAACCACACATTTTGGGCCTCCCCCATATAACTTTGCTCTCCCTGGACGAAACCTCACCAAACTTTGCAGAATCAGTCAGACTGGGCCAAATACAATTTCTGCAAGGTTTTGTGAGGATTTGTTCAGGGGGGGCTTAGTTATAAATTAGCTACCCAAAAAGTGCTCTTCCTACGGGTTGAGCAATGTAACCATAACTACAGGACCACTACCACAGGGCTTGTAATATATATAGTGCAGACAACATAGTGAGCAGCAGAAACTAGTATTGGGTGCCTTAGTTGCCCAATCTGCTGTTACACTGACTCCCACTAACTCTTTCTAACCCTTTGTCTAAGTTTACAATAAAACACAAGTCCTTGAGGAAGCAATGTTGCAAGCTCCTACAGCTGAAAGACCAAAGTAAGTACACATTATGTAATTTGCCCTAAACTTGTGTAAACTTTCGCTGCAGCAATTATGTCCTATTTCTACAACACCTGGTGAAGGTACGCATATGTAAACAGTGAGTTGCCCACTACTTTAAAAAAAAAACAAGTTGGTATAAGTGATGATTTTCGGCCTTTGTGGATGGTAGGTCTCTGAGTATGTGTGTGGATCTGTGGGTAGGGTAGTCAGCCAAAAGCTAAATGTTGGTTAAGTCATTATGCATGGTTGTGTGGTTGGTTTAGCATGTGGGTGGATTGGTGAATCTCATGGACGAACCTGTGATTGGAAGGACAATGACTTAGTTTGTGTTTGGAGGTAGTTGTGTGGAGGATACACTTGGTGAGATTGACTGTGTTGGATAGTGGTTGGGTGAGGGTGAGTGTAAGATTGATGGCTGTTTATTATTAATTGACCTTCTGATGTTATCACAATGATTACCTCTGGCTTGCACAAACGTGCAGTAATAAGAATGAAAAATGAATGCATATGTGATTGTGTGGATAGGTTAATGAGTGTATGTATGATAGCTAAAAGTGTGTTTGTGTGTCTGTAGATGTTAGTGGTTCATTAGATGTGTCACTGCAGGAGTACAGAATAAATGTATTGTTGTGGCAGTGTGGATGTGCTAATAAAATAATGGATGGATGGATGGATGGATGGATGGATGGGTTGATGAACATATGAAGGGATATGTGCATGGATTTATATTGAATGAGAGGATGATGAATAGATGGATAATTACAGTCTAGGTGAGTGATTAGCTAGTAACTCTGTTTGTGTTAATATTTGGATGTTTGTTGGGAAGAAAGGGGTCAATAACCAGTATTTCAGACAGCTCGAGCTACTGCTCAATGAGCCTTATTTGTGCACTCTTATTAGGATTTTTCCGAGATTAAACAGGCACAGGAAGTGGGTGGAAACAGACCTGAAATGGCAGAAGCAGATGATTTTAGGCCATGGAATGCTGGGAAATTGAGAACACTAAGCACCATATAACAAAGAGGATATTCTAGCTTTGGGACACAAATATGGTATCCTGTATTCTTCTTTGAGTGTACCTGTTCTCCCCCTTTGCTCTCCCCCTTTGTGTTTCCCTAGTGTGTGAGCCCCCACTGTATTGTTGCACAGTCTCCTTAGGTCCCCCTGAACTTTGATTACTGTTGCTACTGTATTCTGCATTGTGTGTACCTGTTCTCCTCTTTTGTTCTCCCCGTTTGTGTTTCCCTATTGTGTGACCCTCGACGCTCTTGCTTGGGCTGTCTCCTCTTCCTACTTCTTCCACGCACTCCACTATGATGCTCTCAGTCTCCCCTATCTTCTCTAGCTACTACTCTATCCCCTATCCTATCCCCTTTACTGACTCTCATTGGAAGAAGTTCAAGAGTGACATCCTGGTCTCCAACCCAGGCCTCCCTATTGCAGATACCTACATAAGTGCTTCCTCCAGTCAGACCCTTACCAACATCCTCTTTGTCGTTCTCTCTCTAGGCCTATGGACCCCTCGTATGGTCTCTGTTCTCTTCTCTTTTTCCTCCTCTCCCATTAATGGTGGTGTTAGGCAGAATCATATTAAGTACCCTTTGGGAACACCAAATACAATTAAGACTACAAGTGTAAGTTCCAATTCACCTTTGGTACAAGCCCGTACTACACAGTAAAGTGGTAGCATTGGCTGAACAGCCAGACTTATTTCAAGAGTAAAGTGAGCAGTATCTGAAGTTACACAAAGGACAGTATTTACTATGGTTCAAACAAACACTGACTCAAGGTAAAAGAATATACATGTATTTACACCATCAGTTATCAAACAATTCACTATTATAAATCAGTAGAAAATCACAATCTTAATACTACACAACACCCAATAAGTTCTGGACAAGTAAAGTTCAAAATAAAGTGTGAGCAAAATGGCACTCCAGTAATTTAAAAGACAAGGTTATTCAGAAATCAACAACACCAACAACACCAACAAGCAATAGGCAGGGCAAACTAGAAAAGACGTACTACAACTAGGATTCAAATCTATAGGCCTGGGCCAATGTTAATGGTCCAGAGTCTTTGCAGAGGATCACACAGTTCAAAGTAGTTTGCGGTTAAGTCTTTGCCAAGAGTTCAAAACGAAGTTGGTCGGAGGAAAAGTTATTTAAAAGAGAAGTGACGGACAAACCCTCGGATTGGCGAAAGATTTCAAACACTTTAACCGTGGTCGGACGGAGCGAACAACCAGGTTTGCACAGTACCTTAGTAGAAGAAGGATGCTGTAGCTGAGGCAGAAGTTCCTGGCAGCACCTGGCAGCACCTGCAGGTTCACGGTTCCTGAAGCGACTGGCGGACTGACAAGAAGGAGGAAGACTGGAAGGTCCTGCACTGCCCAGGGAAGAAACCAGCAGCAGAGCAAAGCGAGGAATAATAGGCGTGCTCCTTAAAACCCAAACAGGGTCCGGTCCTCCTGGCTATCAAGTTTACTGAAGCGATGCACAGCAAATTCGACCAGGAGAGGGAGTCCTTGCTTGGCGTTTGGCTAAATGGTTGGGACACCAGCTCAAGGGGAGAAGATTCCTTGCAGATCTTCCCTGTTGTTGAAGTTTCAGGCGATTCGGACCCGCAGCAGGGCTTCACCGGGAGGTTCAGTAGTTGCAGTAGTCCTCTTCGTTCATCTTCTCTTCGGTTCAGTTGTCCCCCATTCACACAGCCTGGTTGTTAATTACACAACAGGGTGGTTGTCCTGGCAGGACAGTACCTAGCCAATCAAACAAGAGAGCCACTTGGGTCTTCAAGGAGACCCTGTGCAGGGGGCCTCAAACCCCTCCCTCACATCCTGTCCACCCAGACACTCAGGTGCCTAAGGAGGGCTTGTGTGCAGAAGCCCGCCAAAGGACGGTGAACAAAGGAACCAAACCTGGTTTGGCGCACAGAGTAAAACACAAGAAAGACCTTTACAAAAAGAAATACTGAATAAACCCGACTGGAACCAAATAACATTAATGGGGTCCAGCGGATTAAAGTTCGAGACTGCCAACATAGCCTCCAACAGTACCAAGGCTATTTTCATAGTCTGCAGTAGGAAATAAATGGTAGATACCACTGCCACCAGCCAAATCTTAGTGAAAGGGGAACAAAATAATGTTCCATGAGAAACAGACAAAAAGAGATAACTATTAACCCTTTCCAGTACTCTATGGAAGATAGTTTGTACTGGGTCTGTGCATTTAAAAAGACTGGTAAAGTCAATGGCAACTTTACATGTTCTGGGAGACAGTAGTCAGTCCCAGAACATGGAGTTTAAAGTGGGAAGTCTGAAAAAGACAACCCTGTGTCACTGCACTAAAGGTGATGTGTGACACACAGTAAAAAGATGATGCCTATGGAGTAGGTAAGACTCCACAATCTATGAACACAAAAATGGAAGACACACAGCAAAACACATGTACGAGTGGGAAAAAAGGCTCACACTCTTACCAGGTGAAAAACATAAATCGTAGAAATCCAGCAAAGCTGCTGAGCGACTCAGTAGGTAAGGGAAATTAGCCTTCTGTAGAATTCTCCTTAACAGATGGCACTCGGTCGGAGGTTCTCCAGGCCCCTTCCATTCCTCCAAGACCATCATTAATATCTATCTGAATGGCACCGTCTTGGTTCCGTTGCCCTCAGCCCAATCTCCTCCTTTCTGATAGGCATTTCCCACATATTATCAACGTTCTTCTTTCTCCTGCTACTCCTACTTTCAGCCCTTTGGCTCCTCTGCCACCACCTTCTTCCGCCACCTCTCTGGCACCCTCCTCTTCATCTCTGGCACCTCTGCCATTTCCCTCTTCCTCCTCTGCCTGCTTTTGGGTACCTCTACCACCTCAGCAGGGCATACTTGAAGCCTGTACCCCACCACAGAAGTCTTTCAAATGTGGCAATCTGCTCCACGTCGCTACTCTCAACTTTTGCTCTGCTGTCGAAAACTCTTCTGACATCGGCCGACTCCTCGAAGAACTTGATCTTGATGTCCTTGGTCTCATCAGACATGGTTCACGGCCAGCTCTGTCACGAGTTTTGATACTCTCCTCCCTGATGGCTACAAGATCCTCTCTAAACCCATAACCAACCGTCAAGGTGGTGGAGTAGCTGTGATCTTTCTGGAGTGGATCCCTGCTACTGTAATTCCTATGCAGGCATACTCCTCCTTTAAATACCTGATGATACAGAGTGGTGAACTGGACTGATATGAGCTCCATAAGGTGATCTTGTTGCGATTCTTGCTGCTAGGTTTTGCAAACACTGCATTACAGTGATCAATGCAGCTGGTAATCAGGGAAGCCAGTACCTGAGGGCAAAGGTCAGCCGGAAGGAAAGGATGTATCTTCCGTAGTACCCTCACAGAGTAAAAGCCCAACTTACAGAATGTGCTCAACCTCGCCAACATTGACAAAGAAGAAGAAAAATAGACACCAAAGTTATTTACTGTGTTCACACGAGAATTGCGTAAAGCAGGCAGCCAGAAGGAAGAAACCAGAGAATTAATGTTAGGAGGAGAAACCACCACCATTATCTTGTGTAATGGCAATTGGTTAGTTATAAAATGCTCAATACCCAGAGGTTTCTAAGCACGGACGCAGGGATCAAACCTGTGTTGCCCTTGCTTCAAAGGCAAACGTGTTGCCCCTGAGCTATCATCCAAGTATCTCTATTGTATCCCTGTTTAGTTTCAATCAGTTGCTGTCCATCCAACCCTTCTCAGACATCAGGCACTCGCAGAGCCGAGCTGACATCTCAGCCTGGTCCAGATCTAATCTGACCAAGATGTGAATGTCATCGGCATAGGCGTTGCATCTGAATCCACATGAGTGGATAAGAGCAACCAGTGGTTTCACATAGATGTTAAAGAGCATCAGGACAGGGCAAAACCTTGAGGAACACCACAAGATAGAGAGTGAGACTTAGAAGGAAATGGATGTAAAGAAAGGGACTGATCTCGATTTGATAGAAAAGAGGAGAACCAGTCAGGGCAGCAACTGAAACACCCACCCTTGCTAACCGTGCGAGTAGTATAGTATGGTCAACAGTGCCAAAAGCCACCGACAGGTCCAGCAATATCAGAGCTACTGTAATACCGTGAACGGCCAGCATGGTGAGATCTTCGAGTGCCGACACCAGCACGCTCTCAGTACCTCGCCCTGGCCGAAAGTCTGATTGAAAAGGATCAAGGCTTGAGGATTGTTCCAGAAAAGATGAAAGAAGAGGTGCTACCAGGGATACCAAGACTTTCATAAAGAAGGAGAACAAGAATAGGTCTATAATTAGCGTGAAATGAAGGGTTCCAAGGAAGGTTTTTTCAGGAGAGGCAAGACAATAGCCTGTTTGAGCTCTACAGGAATATGACTCATTTGACAGGAGCGATTGATTGGGATATGACTTAGGACATCACAGCTGGAAGAATCTCCTGAAGTACTGCAACTGGAATAGGGTCAGAAGGGGCAGTGGATTTCACCCGCCCAATCGTCTAGCCACCTCTTCAGTGGAGAATTCTTGAAAACATGACCAGGCATACTGAGCTGTCTTACCATCGTCATCAAGATGGGTAGTTCTGTCTGATGTAATATTTAGCTGTATGGTATGGTATGTCAACGTTACAAAGCGCTCAAGGAGGGAGGGAACAAGGGGAAAAATGACAGCCGTTAAGGGCCCTTGAAATTCTGAATCGATAATAGTATGCACAGGCAGAGTACGTTTGTTTGTTTGTTTATATATTCATATTGCACGCCAAACCCTGATGAATCTGGGCAAAGGTGCAAGGTTACATATGAAATGGTAACCAGCGATACAGATGAAAGAAATACAGTCAATAAAACACATTACAAGATTAAGATAAGAGCATTATTATGCATATTTACAATGTTGCATTACAGTAATCTGCAGAAATAGCACAGAGGATCCCAATTATAGATTGTGCAAGAGGAGCGACGTTTTGGTACTTTTTCTAAAGATGTAGTAGGATGGTTCTGATCTTAGGGCTACAGGCGAGGAATTCCACATGTTAGATGCCAGTAGAGGAAAACTACTTCCACCTGCTATCTTAAGCCTATATCTAGGAACCCAAAGGCAATGAGAGTGTTCCGAGGGGTTTTTGGAGAAAACGACTGCTAGGTATTGAGGGGCTAAATTGGAGAAACACTTGTGAGTGAGGGTTAATGTTTTGAAGTGAATTATACCCTTGATTGAGAGCCATTTAGTGTTGCATCTAGAAGCTGAGATGTGCTGCGTTCTAGGAATGTTTAGCGCCGTTCTTAGTGTGTTATTTTGCAGAATTTGCAGTTTGTTCACATTGTGTTTACTAGACCCTAAATATAAGGCGTTACAATAGTCTAGTATGGACAGAATTAATGCTCTAGCCCTGCTAGTACAACTAGATGTCGAATGAAATGGTTTGCACGCATTGATTAATTTGCAAGTGTATGCCATGGCAGAGGCATGTCTGTATGCTAAATGTGTCCTGTGTATCACGGACTGTGTCATGGCAGAAATTGAAAAGCTTGGGCTGAAATACTGCGTTGCCCTTAGGTAGGTGCAAGAGGCATTGTGAAATGCAAAGATGGAGTTAAATGGGGGTGTGGCGAGTTATGTGACAAAAGAAACCAACAGAACACTCCAAACACTTATAACTTAGCTCAATGCCTTTGAAGAATGGTGATAGTAGCCGCATTTGGAGGAGCATCTACAGGTTGTGGGGTCTTTGGTAGCACTAAAGAGGGATTATGTAGGCTCCACATTACAATGGAAAATAGAACCGAGGTGCGGGTGCTTGTTCTACAGACCCCCTGGCTACGATAGACAATTCTCAAATGACCTCTGCGACTCTATTGCCACCCTCCAACTAAACCATCCCACCCTCACCCTTCTAGGAAACTTCAACATATGGCTTGACATCCCTACCAACCCTATGACCCATTCTCTGGTTGACGGCCTAGACGCAATTAACCTCCATACCCACATAAACGGGCCCTCCCCTACCCTCCCTACCCCCAACCCCTATCATCTGGTCCGATCACTTCATTGTTTCTTTCACCATTCGCTCACCCGACTCGCTCCCATTACCCGAATCAGAACCTCCGAATCTACGCAAATGCTGGAAGAAACTAAGAATCCTTCCCGACCTAGCCAATGCACTCCTTCAGTCTCCACCCCCTACCCGCCTACCCAACGAACCCCTAACCTCCGACACCTTTGACTCATGGCTCGACACCTCACTAATCCCCCTCACCCCTCCTGCAAACCATCAGCTCGCCATGGCCTTTTTCCTAGATGGTTCACACCAGAACTGAAGACCACTAAACAGCTATATGAATCCCTAGAACGCAAATGGCGAAAAGACAAAGCCGCCCTGAGCAGATCCTCCCTGGTCGGGCACTATCGTCACTACAAGGCCGAAATCCGGAAAGCTAAAAAAGCCCATTACAACTCCAGAATCCTAAACTGTAAAAACCCCAGCAAAGAATTTCACAAAATCATTGCCAAATTCACCAAACCATCATGTATGACCACCCTTCCCACCCCCCCACAATCACTGTACAACTCACTCTCTCTATACTTTTACACCACAGCTCTCGAAAGAACAAACTCTCTAACCAACAAACTAGCTCTCTTACACCACACCCACCATGCAATCCCCCCACCCTACATGCCATCCCACCGCTAGCGACCGCTACCCAACCGAGCCCAAAAACTACCGCCCCATCTCAAACACCAGGTTCCTTGCCAAACCCATTGACCAAAACATCTACTCACAACTAAATTCCTTTGACGAAGTCAACAATCTCCTAGACCCCACACAATCAGGTTTCCGAGCCCGCCACAGAACCGAAACCACCCTAACCACAATCTGGGATGACCTTAAAAACACTGCTGATTCTGCAGTATGCGCTGCACTAATCCTTCTTGACCTATCTACCACCTTTGACACAATAAACCACTCTATACTCCTTGACCGCCTCCACTCCCTGTGAATCCATGGAAATGCTCTCAAATGGATAGCATCCTTCCTCAACTATACGAAGCAAATAACTGTTCTCTCCACCTATGCTTCCCACGCCCGCCCAGTCAACACTGGAGTTCCACAAGGAGCTTGCCTATCAGCCCACCTTTTTAACCTCTATATGTCCACCCTCCCATGAATAATCCACTTGCAGAATATCCTGTGCTATAACTATGCCGATGACACACAATTAATCCTAAAACTCAAAACCTAATTCAAAACCCAAGTGCCAACCCAACCTCGTCTCCTTCCCTTGACATAGATCACTGGATGACCACAAACCAACTCTTGCTAAATCCCTCCAAAACTGAAATCATGGTATGTGGCAACACCAAACTTCTTCCGCACCCAATACCCTGGCCATCTGCCATGGGCAATTCGCTGATACCCTCAAATTCAATACAAAAACCTTGGATGCACCCTAGACTCAGACCTAACCCTCTCGCTCCAAGTCAAAAACGTCTCCAAGTCCTGCCACTACCACCTTAAATCTCTTAGGCACATTTTTCCATACCTCTCCTTTCCCAACAGACTCTCTGCGGTCCAATCAATTGTTATATTAAGACTGGACTACGCTAACCCCCTCTACCTCGGAGTCCATGCATACCAACTGACTAAACTACAAAGAGCACAAAACGCTGCAGACAAACTGCTACTAGCATCTGGCCCAAGAGATCATATCTCTCCAGCCCTCAAAACTCTGCACTTCCGGTTGCCCAAAGGGTGACCTTCAAAACCTTATCCATCTCTCACTGAGCAATGCATAAAACCAGACCTCAATATCTTCAAGACAAACTAAAGCCCTATCACACTCCATGCACTCTAATATCAAGCTCTGCCAGCCTTCTTGTCATACCAAAAACCAACTCAGTCAGGTTAGGTGGATCATCATTCTCAGCCCTTGCCCCCACTCTGTGGAATGCACTTCCACCCCACATCCAACTCACCAAGGACCTCTTGTCTTTCCGCAAACTACTGAAAACTTGTGTTTTCCCCTAAAATCGGCTCTTAACTCAAACTGGATAACAGCAATCATTGACCTTAGCCCAAAGCTGCCTTATCATAAATAACAATCCAGCATCATGATCCGAGCGAGAAATCAAAAACTAACAACCACCAATGTAAATTTAAAACAGATAAACTGAATAGAACGAGTGAAGTGTATGAAATTAGTATAGTGGATGAAAGGTATAAACTGGATGAAAGCAGTGAAGTGGATGAAATTAAGGAAATGGATGAAATCAATGAAATGGAAGAGAGGAACGAGGTGGACGGGAGGTATAAAGTGGATGAGAGGATGGAAAGGATGAGTACATGATACGGATGGTGTGCATGGAAATGCATGGAACGGATAGATGGCATTGAATGACAGAGTGCATGGAATGAACGGAACAAATCAAATAGATGAATCAAGTGCATGGCATGGATCGAGTGCATGGGACGGATGGAATGCAAAGGACGGATGGAGTGCATCAAACTGATGGAGTGCATGGGACTGATGGAGTGCATGGGACTGATGGAGTGCGTGGGAGGGATGGAGTGTGTGGGATGGATGGAGTGCGTGCGTGGGACGGATGGAGTGCATCCGTGGGACGGATGGAGTGTGTGCGTGGGACAGATAAAGAGTGTGGAACAGATGGAGGGTGTGGACTGGATGGAGGGTGTGGAGTGGATGGAGGGTGTGGAGCGGATGGAGGGTGTGGAGCGGATGATGTGTGTGTAACCGATAGAATGCATGGATCGGATGAAGTGCATGGATCAGAAGGAATCCATGGAACTGATTGAACAGATCGAGTGCATAGATCTGAGAAGGGGACATGCGACAGATGGAATGATTGGAACAGTTAGGGGGCATAGAATGGACAATCTACAAGAATGGTAGGAGTGCATGGAACGGTGGAGTGCATGGAACCGGTCAGAGTGCATGGAACCGGTTGGAGTGCATGGAATGGCTGGAGTTCATGGAACAGTTGGAGTGCATGAGACAGTTGGAGTGCGTGCAACAGTTGGAGGGCGTGGGACGGCTGGAGCGTGTGGGACGGCTGGAGCATGTGGGACGGCTGGAGCATGCAGGACATCTGGAGAACGCGGAACATGAAGGCGCTCGATCTCACCACCTACTGAATACCATCTTATCACATCACCACGCTTACTCTCTTTTATGCACCACCACTCAACTAGAACACAGCGATACTATGACACATTCGGTATAGCTGTTCTCATACCAACACCTGCCACATACTCCCCATCATCCTAACTAAACACAGCTGGCTGCACACCGCCAGCCTAGGTGTTCTCCTCAGGCCAAACGCAGCCAGAATCAGTCTGGTATCACCCTGCCATAACAAACACATATCCCTGATCTCCCAACCACCACACCTACTGCTACGAAGCAGCTATCATACGAGTGCCACACCTGCTGCACACATATCTGGTGCACACGCACCCTTTGACTCTCTTTCTCTACTGACTTGAACTATGGTTCACGAGGGCGTTCAACCTACCAGCGCCTTGAGATCATACCAATGGTACATTGCTATAGAAATGCAAAGTAACATAACATAACATAACATTGACTTGTCTGTTCAAGTTTAACGGTGAGTCAAGATAAAATCCCAACGTTTTTACCTCCTTGGATACTTTAATGTTGTTACCGTCAATATTGAATGATTTGAACTGGTTATTTAGTTTTACAGTGGAGCCAATGAGAAGGAGCTCTGTCTTTTCATTGTTGAGGTTTGAAATCACAGAATGGACACACAATTTCTATGCAGTTCTAAATAGGTTGAAATGGTTTGAATTAGATTATTTTAAACTAAGAGATTGGTTTTGTACAGCTCTGGCTGGATACTCACTCCTAATTTTGGAAGGAATGGGCCTCGTCACAGATCTGGTCAACAGGTTTAGCTGTGGTTCTCTCTGCTCTGCTGGTCTGGATCGCTGGTTCTGGCAAAAGTTCTTGGCACTGCACAGCGGTCTGGTCTGGTCGGCGGTTCTGGATCTCTGGTTCTGGTCGCAGCACTGCACAGCGGTCTGGTCTGGTCTGGCAACAGTTCTCGGCACAGGGTTCTAGCCAGAATCACTCAAATTATTTAGTTTTACAGTGGAGCTAATGAGAAGGAGCTCTGTCTTTTCATTGTTAAGACAAAGGCCGTGAATGGCCATCCATGCTTGGACAATGTGGTAAATCTGGTTGAGCAAGGTTGAGTCAGTGTCATTATTGCCAGTGATAGGAATGAGAATCTGAGTGTCATCTGCATAGTTCCTGTAGGTGACACTGAGATTATCGAGGTCGTTAAAAAGAGGCTTGGTAAAAATAATGTACATCGTAGGAGAGACGCATGACCCCTGAGGAACTCTGCAGGTGATGGATGCTGGCTCAGCTCATGCAGTTGGTGAGAAGACTCGTATAGTTCGATTGTCCAAGAAGGATTGTATGCAGGCATTGGCTTTGTCAGAGAATTGGGCAGCTGACTTCAAATGTTTACATTGGACTTTTTGGTCAACTAAGTTAAATGCAGCTGAGAGGTCTAAAAGTAGAAGGAGGACAAGCTTTCTTTTGTCCTTTAAGTCAACCATTTGGTTTTTCAAGTCTATTAATGCTGATTCTGTGCCATCTGTAGACCTAAATCCTGACTGTCACAGGCCAATGAGATTATTAGATTCTAGGAAAGCCTGTATCTGTAGGTAAGCCGCCTTGTCTAGGATTTTCATGAGAAAGGAAAAGTCGTGATTGGCCTGTAGTTAGTTGGGATGTTTGAGTCGAGATTAGGTTTTTTTAGTAACAGGAGGACCGATGCATCTTTTAGATTTGTCTGGAGAAGAGCAGGCGTCTAAGGAAGAGTCTATTAAGGGCATGATGAATGGCGCTAGTTCCCTCGCTACCTCTTTGATTATTGGTGCCAGGCAGTTGTCTCCCTGGCATCTGGATGGTTTAAGAGAGGCTATCATGTTCTCAACTTCATGGGTAGAGACCTGGGTGAATTTAAAAAGGTTGCCTAGTTTTGTCAGAGTCGTTTTAGATTCCAGCGTGGAGGAGTCTCTTGAGAGATTTCATTTGTTTGTTTCTATTTTATCTTGTAGAAGAGCAATTTTATTGGCTAGTGCAGCTTGAATATTTGTACACCAAGCCTTGTCCTTGATGCATGTTTCAGTTGGGGACGTGGGGTACTCTAGTTCTCGTAAGATGGTAAAGAGTTCTCTGGTATAATTATTAGAGTTAGCTTTGTTAATCCTATCATTATAAGTGTCTTTTTTGGTTCAGAGGATCTCTGATTTGTATTTATTGGAGATTTTGATGAGTTTGTCCTTATTTAGCACTGTAGGGTTGTTTTTTCAGGAGTTTTTTTTTTATATCGCAATTAAGGTCGGGTAGCCAGTCCAGAGTTCTGCCTTTGGTATGTGTAGGCGAGTTGACAAGGTGGGTGAAGCCTAGTTCAGAGATAGTACTGGCGAGTGCTAAGACATTATCGTCTTTTGGGTCATTGAGGCCTGCACTAAGGTCTCCTAGTAGAATTATTTGTGAGCTCGGTTTAGTATTTATAGTTAGTAATGAGGTGATATCCTCATCAAATGTTGATATAGGGCCAGGTAGCCTATATATGAGGTGCATAGTTATAGTGTGTGACGCAGTAAAAGTTCTCCTGCAGGGAATGGGAGATGTGGGAGGACCCTTAGTCCTTAATGAAAGCAATGCCACCTCCTCGTGCAGTTTCTCTATCTAGCCTTAGTATGCTGTACTTTTCTGGTATTGCTAGTGTCAGAGTAGGGCCTGCAACTGCATGCAGCCATGTCCCCGTTATGGTTACGAACTCTAGTTGGTTAGTTATGATGAGGTCAGTGATGTCTAAAGCGTGAGCTATCATGGATCTGGCATTTATCAGTGCACCTTTGATATGTGGAATGTCAGTGTCAGATGACACTGACATTGGAGAGCAGTGATTTATCTGTTGAGATGTGCTATTAGCGTAACTATTGTTGTTAGACTTGTGTTTAGTTCTCTTCTTAGGTTTGACGTATTCAGTAGTGAAGGGTTGATAGTCATATTTCAACCTTGATCCACCTAGAATTTCTAGAGCTGGTTGAGCAAGGTCGGATGGGTGTGGGCCTAGTGGCATAAAGTTTGATCCATTGGGCTGGTGATAGTGCACAGATGGGCTAGTGAATAATTTAACATTCGGACTGGGAGTGTCAGCAATTGGTTGAAGGGGTGGTAGGAAATTGGTGGGTCTAATGAGATGTGACTGTGGTAATGGGTTGGTCATGGTAAGAGAGAACGAAGGTTTATAAGGCATGGCTATCACAGTATTTGTTGTATCCAAGGCACTGCCTGTCTGGAGGTTGGCCTTAGTGTTAGTATTATGTGTGGGTAGTATTGGAACGAGGAGAGAGCTGAGCACTGTCAATATACATAAGATAATGGTCAGGAGGAAGTACATGATTTGGTGAATAGTTCTAATGGGCATATACGGTGGGGGGTGTATTGGACAGTAGAGAAGGTCAAATACATTAGTTCCTGGACAGGAGGCTGGTAGGTTCCGTATGTTGGAGGTGGTACAAGGGTATCCGATGGTCGTCGGATGGTACACAACAGATGGTAAGATTAAAGAGAGTAACTGTGTGTTGATGATCTCAACACAATACTCTGTCAGGCACTGGTGGTTCCTGTAGGCAAAGGTACAGGCCTAGCTAGCACCTTTGAGTGAGGTCAGTAATGCAATTAAAATAGGAGATAACAGCAAATAGGGCTGACAACTATTCTGCTGTTTTTCCAAGTGCAATTAAGGCACCACCATGCAGGGAGTGAAGACAAGGGGGAACAGACAGACGATCTTCAGGCATGGTAGAATCGGATCACGCAAGTACAAAGATGGTTACAGGGGAGGGGGAGGTGGAGGGTAGATAAATCCTGGGGGGTCCAAGTGCACCCGGTCGGTGGAGACTGGGATAAGTGCAGAGAGATGCCTCTCGCTTGTGTCATTGATCAATTGCATTTATGATGAGGCAAGTGCAGGGCCTGGAGGTGAGTTTGAGAGGACTGGCAGAGGTGCCAGGGAATAGTGAGACTCTGACGTACACCAGGTAGCCAGTCAGAAAGCTGTACGGAAAAGGAGGGAGAGAGGGGAAGAGCAGAGAGATAGGTTAGAGGGAGAGAGAAGGAGGAGGAGAACAGGAAAGTCTTGAGTTTTCGGCACTTAAGGAGATCAGGCTCAAGACGGAGGGCGGCAGGGAGGCTATTCCAGAGGGAGGCCCTGGTGAGGATAAAGATCTCCTTCCAAATCTCTGCTCGGAGAACCAGCTTACTCGCAGATGTTGGAAGTAGAGGAGAGGAGGGCTTGAGAGGGACACTATTTAGGTAGGCATTGTTGCAGATAGATGGGTCCCGGGGCCCAGAAAGCCTTGTGTACAATGCAGAGGGTCTAGAACTTGATCCTTGCAGCCACAGGGGGCCAGTGGAGAGATGTCAGTGCCAGAGAGATGCAGTCCCTTGGCTTGAGGCCAAGGATAAGTCTTGCGGTTCTGTTCTGGATGAGTTGCAGAGGGCGCAGAGCAGAGGGAGGGAGGTTGAGAAAGAGGCTGTTGCAGTAGTCCAGCCTAGAGAGAACCAAGTCTCTAGAGACAATGAGCCGCTGGGGGAAAGTGAGGAAAGGTAGAGTACCTCTGAGTAAGATAGAATCCCAAATTCCTGTGACTTTGCTGGTAAAAGAGTTCACTAACGAATCAAACAGGATTTTGGTGGGAGCCATGTTCGGCGCTATTTGCACCGTAGAAGAAAAGGATCTTAGCACTGCAAACAGCTCCTGGGAAAGATTTAAGGCTGCTAGTATTTTACCTGACAAAAATGCCTGTTTAGCTGATTGAAAAGCTGCATAATAGGCTCTAGTCAGCATCGGGTAATTGTGTTTTACCTGCATTCAATATGAACGACGCCATTCGCACTCTGCTTGCCGAACCTTCAAGCAAGAATCTTTCAAACGCGCTGAGAACCACAGCATGGAAGAAAGTTTGTGGGAATGGAAGAGTTTGAGAGAGGCAACCGAATCCGCAACGTGAGAGGTCAAAATTGGGATCTGATCCGATCTCTAATCTCATACTAACCCGGCCTTAGCTAAAGGAGGAGGCGTAAATGGGAGTTGAAGCTGTAGCTAAAATGCATTTTCTTTTATACAAAAAACAACTAAAGTGATTACTAGGGCGTCTCCTAATTTCATCCCCAATCTAGTAAAAGTAAATGGGAGACAGATAAGGGTGTCATGCAGTGTTACATACATTTTCAATGAATCTCAGTTAAGGGTTTTTCAGAACCCAAAGAAAACTGTCAGTGTGGAATTGTATGATTTGGTTTTCTTTCTTTCCAACACCATACACTGATAACATTATGTTTTGTTTGTAGTTATACATCACCAATGTGAATGTTGTAAATCTGCTTTATTTTTGACATGTATTGTTGTCTTACCTATAACCAATGCATATGGAAGAGTTTATGGTTTTGCTAACAGATCTAAACATCTTCAAATAAAAGCATGGAATTGTGAGCCTGTGTGGTGGTCTAGTATGGTGTGGCCTATTCCATTTATGGTATACAGTGTCACAACCATCTGGTGTGTGCTTAGTGTGGCACTAAGCCTATGGTGTCTAGCCTAGCCCGGAAAAAGAAAGGTAAAGTGGCAGGGAATTTAGCTTACATTCCTATCCTACAGTAGAGAGGAAAGACATTTATGAACATAAATATTTCATCTGACAAAGCATGTTGATTCAAATGCAAACAAATACCAAATAGAAAAGAAAAGGCCTGCATCACTGTACCACGAGTTGCACAGCGGCCAGCCAACATACCAAAGGATTGAGATAACCAACCCTGCCAGACGTGCTCAATTACAACAAATCAATATAATGTGATAATTGATCGAAATAAAAGCTAAAGTCCTGTATCCCTCCTCAAATACACTCCAAGAGTAACACTATATTTTGCTGATTAATATACCATTAATTTCCATTCCTCCATCTATCATCTCACTGTAAAGATGTATCTGTGAGATCATGAGCTGAAACAGCCTTCAACATATGTGGTTTCTTCGGATATTCCACTGAGGCCATATCGCCACAGTGTTGATATCTCCCATTTAGATAGCGGTCATCTAGTATTTTGTTTGCACATTCATTTATTGGATCAGTCCATTTGTCTTATTTGTTCTAGCACCTGGCCTTTGTCAGGGCCTTTTTAAAGTCTCTGTTTTTCAGGCTGTATATAACAGGGTTTAACAGGGGAGTAAGCGCAGTGTACAACAATGAGAAGATTTTGTTCTGATCCATTGAGTATGTTGAGTCCGGTCGCATGTACATGATGATGATTGCACCGTAGAATAAAATGACCATAGTTACGTGCGAGGCACATGTAGAGAACGCCTTTTCTCTCCCCTCCGTAGATTGGATTCTCAGGATGGCAGATATGATGTTAACATATGAAATCAGGATTAGCATAAACGGGGTCATTACAAGAACAACACCAAGGAAGTAGGTCACGTTCTCAATGACGTGGGTGCTGGTGCATGAGAGGTCGAGAAGAGCGGTGATGTCGCAGAAGAAGTGGTTGATGCGATTTTTGCAGAAAGACAGCTCTGAAAACAGTACAGTGTAGGGTATTGGCTCCATCATACCAAAAACCCAGATTGCAGCAGAAAGTTTGATGCACATCATTTTACTCATAATGACAGTGTAGCGCAAAGGATTGCAGATAGCAACATAGCGGTCATATGCCATGATGGTGAGGAGAACAAGTTCTGTGCACATCATGAATATCACAAAATAGAACTGCACCAAACACCCAGTGCGGGAGATGTGTGGGTGTTCCAAAAAGAAATTGGCAAGCAATTTGGGAAAAGTTATAGAAATGAAAGTCAAATCTGAGAACGACAAGTTGGCAAGGAAGAAATACATGGGAGTGTGCAGGTGTGAGTCAGAGCAGATCACGGCCACAGTGAGGAGGTTGCCTGCAAAAGTTGCCAGATAAATGAGCAAAAATCCACAAAAAAGGGGGACCTGGAGCTCGGGAAGATCTGAAAATCCCACAAAAATAAACTCTGACACATTTGTCTGGTTTTCTCCTTCCATGTATCAGCAGCAGTTCTGTGGATGAATTTAAAATGTTTCCTGGAAAAAAAGAAACCATAAAACAAACAATTACTACTGTATTAGTAACCTGTGATGCCACTTCTATTTCTGATCATATGTTCCAAATTATAGAAGTAGCCTTCAAATCAATGCAGCATTGAACATTACACTTTCTGTTGACCAACATCCTAAGGGGGTTTTTCAGAACCTATTCTGGGGAGGGTTCTGAGAAGCAAAATTATAGGTGCAGCCAGTTTAATGTAACGGTTTGACCAAGCTCTCAAACATCGAATGAGTGAGGCTTTGTGGAGGAGCGAGGCGAAGGCTGTTAAGGAACTAGGGTCCACACATGTCATTTCAAACATAAAGCATTCATGAAACACAAACAGATCTCTGGAACCTAAAGACATTCTCTGTACTAGCAGTCTGTTGGTCTCCAGAAAGAGAGTGTAAGCCTTCTTAGTTTAGCCTTTCAATGCTGCCTTCTTGTGGCACTCCTAGTCGAATGCTTAGCTGCCCTTGTGTTGTAGCACCTCTTGGCATTCATTACATTACATTACAAGATAATGTTATGTTCTACACACTACTGGGACGTAAGATCACTATTAAACATATGTACATTGACAGTTTGGTAACACCAAAATGGGATACCTAATGCTGACAAATTCAACCCATGTAGTTGCAGGCATGTACACTGTAAGATTAGCTAATGGGGGGGGGGCATTAGGAGTACTTTCACAAGCCTTAAAATTACCTGAAGAGTTTACCACCCAAGAACAATGCTTTAGAAGTCTATCCCTTCCAAATATTGTTCCCAGTTGGACCTCCAGTCACTGTTTTGAGTGGGATGTGAAATTGGTGGCATGTGGGGTGCCTAGCAAGAGGGTGTGGGCAAAGTGAAAGGCATGGCCTCAAGAGCACTGGGAGTGGCCTGAAGAAGGGCCAGGCGGTGAAGCCCATGGATGTCTGAGCCAAGTAATACATCATGAGACTGTGCAGGCATGTATTGTCTCAGGTGCTCCCGTTTGCATTCGGTCTCCATAATGTAAACGCCTCAGTCTCAGGCCCAGTTTGTAAATAAATCACTATCTTACTGACTATCTAAAGAATTCAATCAGTGGGTCAATCACCCTTATTCTGTAAATAAATGTCCCTGGTCTAGCATCAGGGATAGCTAATATCCCTTCTTCATTCTTCTTTCTTTGTTCTGCAATACATAGGAAAAATATCTGTCATTTGGTTATGGGTAGTCACCCACCCCCTCCCACCTTTCTTTTATTAAAGAAGTGCCAGTCTTCATAAACTGAAGGCTTTTTCACTTTAAGCCTGCATTTACTGTCCAAAGTCAGATCTCTATGATATGTTTACCTTGCTTTCAGCTCTCTGGTTTGGGGCAGGTAGTATGCTTCTGTAATAATGAGGTTCAAGGTGGGGCTCATGCTATGCACCCTCAATGGAAACCCCAGGGAAATCACCTTTGGGCTTTGCGTTATCTACTATTAGTAGGGTATTTGTTGAGTGCAGACCTGGCTTCAGGAAGCAATGGAGTCATATGATATTATATGATATGATATGGCCTTTATAAAGTGCCTGTACAGAAGTGTTTCAAGGCGCGACAAGACGGGGAGGGGGAAACAGAGGGAGGTCCAAACAACAATCTTACTAGGCCTTGTGTCATTAGGATCGCACAAGTGTGGGGAAGTGGTAGAGGAGAAGTGCCGAGTGGGGGAGAAGCACAGGTAACTCACAAAGTGAAGCCAGCGGGTGGCTAAGTGCAGGTAACTCAAGATGCAGCCAACCGGTGGCTGATAAGTGCAGAGAGAAGGGACTGTACGGTTGCAGATACAGACCACAAGTGCTGGGGGGGCAAGAGGCGGTACAAGGTGCAACTGGACATGCAGGAGTCTGGGCCCAGGTTCTGAGGTTTGCCAGGTGACCAGTACATAGAGCAGTCCAGACATCAGCAGGGAGAGGAAGAGAGAAAGCAGAAGCAGAGAGGAACGTCTTGAGTTGCTTCCGTAACTGGAGGTGCTTCTGCCAAAGTTTGAGAAAGACAAGGAGGCTATTCCAGCTGAAGATAGAGATTTGCTTCCATCTCTCTGCTTTAAAAAGCGACTGACCCTCAGAGAGTTGGAGGTGGATGAGCAGAGATGTCGAGAAGGGAGATGTTTAGGAAGAGAGAGCTGTAGATAGTGCGGTCCCAGGCCCCACCCAGAAAGCCTTGTGGACGATGCTTGAACATGTATGCAAACCATATTTACTCTTTTGGACAGCTTGCCTTTTTAGGCATGCAGCATTGGCTGTCATGTGTGACAGAATACAACTTCATGTTTCCATGCTCATTCCATCCCTTTCATTTTAAACTCCCAAAAGTACTTTCCTTTCTGGTTCTTGACACGTGCTCTTGAAACATCACCCGGGGATGTTTACTCATGGACACAGGGAGCCCAGGCAGTGCCATGATGCAGAGATGGCACACCCTCTTCCCTGACTGGCCTCACTCAAAGCCCTGCCTCTAGCTATGGCGCAGGTAGAATACCAGTCCCCAGGTTCTAGTTGATTGAGAAGTGGTATCCTGACCCCGACTCAATCACTGATGGGTCGTTAAGGTAGCTACCTATTAAATAAGGACCTTGCAAACAATGTACAGTAATTGGGGATAAGGGCACCGAAAGAGAAATAGGGTTTCCTGACACCCAGACTACGGCTTTGGAAACAGTGACACCCTGGCACTAGGAATTGGTAGGAACAATCAGACTCACTGTGGTTGCAGATTCTTAAGGCTTAAAAGCTTTGGCTTGCAGGCTTCCACTGAAAGGTTAAGCCCTTGCAGAGACCTCTGAACAAGATGAGGGTGGCTTGGTTTCTGTTCCATAAACACTACATTATTCACCAGAAGCAATTGATGGGAGAACCGGTACAGTTGCTGTGACCCAGGACAGGATTGGCAGGCCTTCAAGATCTGCGAAAAAGAGACTTTGGGTTTCAGTAGACCTTTCCTCATGGTGAGGGACAGGGTCAGGTTGCTGATGTCCTAGAAGAGCTCTTATGATGCCAGTGACATTTCCAGCACAGAGAAGGAAGATGCCTACACAACTGTGCAGTGATGTTCCAGGGATGTTAAGGCAACATGAATACCTTGTCTTTACTTTGGAAAAACAATGGCTGGAGAGCAGGGCTTCAGACTGGTAGTTCCCAATTGAGAGGCGGAAGGTACTTGGTACAGGTCTTCCCAGTCTATTTGAAGACCGCAGTCTGGTAGGTGGTAGGTGTTGGTTGGCTTGGTCAATGCTAGTTCCAGCAGCAGTTCTCCAATGGTTCTCTAGTAGTGCTTCTTCTTCAGATGCATCGATCTAGTGTTCATCAATCTCAAATGGCTCCAGGTCCCCTCCTTTCATCCAGAACGTTTGCTGGGGGCTGGTGTGGGCTGTCCATTCAGGGACAGCCTGTTACACATTTGGCCCAGAAACATGACCTGCCCTGGCTAAAGTGGGTATTAGGACCAGACAGTGCCTTAAACCAGTTCACACACACAGTGCACTTGTGAGTCTAGAAATTACCCTAACAAAGCATAGATGGTATATTATGTTGGCCAAAAACCAATTGCATCATATGTCCTACATCGCCAATAACAGAATCGTCAGCATAACCATAGAGCGTCCATTTTGTCTCTAGACGTGCCATTTGCTTTCCTTGCCTTTCTGTTCAAACGTTTTTCAAAATGTATTTCATTTCGTTCTGCTCTAACTGGAAGCAAGGCCACAAGCTACATGTTGAGAGACCGGCCCAGACAGAGATGCCAAGCAGTACAGAAATACATTGCTTTCGTCCCTCACAAGTCCTTTAAGGCGAGCAGAGAGGCATTTAATCACCAAGCCAGGTGCCAGCCGGTCTCGCTGAAACTGCAGAAACAGGCCGTTAAAGGCATGAATTATACTTTTCTAGCGGCCCCACTTTTGGGCCCATCTTAGATCAGGTTGACCCCTAGTTCACGAATAGAAACTAGACAATAGCATGCTTTGGATGTGTCTCTCCTCCGAACACAGTTTGTTCGCTAAACAAGTGCTTTATGTTCTCCATAACAAAGAAACATGTCTGCTCACTGCAAATTGCAACTGTTGCTAAAATCAAGTAATATAGATTAAGAAGTACTCTGTCATATTTGTCATCATTGTCAATCACCAAAGACTAGCTCAAGAAGATACATTATCGGTGGTTTTTGATGTGTCACAAACAGATTGTACATATGATACTGTTGTAGAATGCTCGCTCTCTTGCGTTTCACAAATTCTGGATGACAGACGTTGCGAGACGTGAGATCCAGTCGGCCGACTGAGAATATTTGCTTTGCAATAAACCCTAGATTTTGGGAATTGAACCATGTGTCTGTTGTATCAGTTTGTGTATGGTGATTGTGCCTTGTTTCCATGCGCGAGGGTCTTCAGGGCCTAGCACTCTGGGCTCCGTACATGCACAAATAGGTTGCTGTGTCTAATTGCCTTCCCTATAACACTTTTGGCAGCTGCAGTATTCCCTTAGTGGTTAACTCTCCACTTATTAGTCTGGTTAATAGTAACATGTCCCCACAATCACAGTACATTGTTGTCATGTTTCTTCCCATCTGTCCTGGTCCTTTTGTTCTTTGTATCTGCACCACTCTGCCATAGGTGGCTCGTACGGGATAGCAAGCTACCTTTCCGGAGGACAGCTAATGCCAAGTATAAACTTGTGTTTTCCTCCATGGCAGTGGATTGAATGATTAAGGATTATTGAAACTTGTTCCTTTGGGCTTTTGTCAACAATGTCTATTTCCTCTGTGATGCTGCATGCATTCTCTGGGGCTATGAAGCCCTTATTGTTACTACATGGCAATGCATGGGTTAACTTTCCTGCGTGGGGGTGCTATCCTGAAGACCTATTCATTTCCTTTGTGGCAGCACCTACGTTCCTTCCTATGGGTGGGAATATCTCTGTTGGTCTACGCCCACCTAGGTAGAGCCTTCATAGATCACCCTGCACTCCAACTGAGCCCTGGCCACATAGGACCTATTAGGCTGGGCTCCTGCGCTCATTGCTCTCCACATCTAGCACTGGGGAGAGTGGATGCCCCACAGCCCCCCCCGGCAATACTGGCACCTTCTCTTGTTAAGTGACCTCAATTCAGCACTCCAACTAAGTCAATGCCGAGTCTGGGATGCCCAAGGGACGCCCTTAATTATATATTTTTATGACAAGTTCATAGATCTGGATGATAAACCCTTGTATAATGCCCCTCTCTTTGAATCCCTCTGACCTCACTGAGCCAAGAAGTAGGTTTGTTTTGCAAATTAAAAGATTTATTTGAAAAATTAAACAAGATATATATCACACTTTTATAAATAAATTAATATTTGATAGCACACTTATGAATATGACAGTGATCAACAATGGATAATATTACACTAGCACACTTTTTTAATTACTTAGGAGTTGGTATAGAGAGGATAAAGTAGCTGTGAATGCTTTTATGGTTTCAACGAAATGCAATGATGGAAAAGAATGCAGCACAGAAATAAACTGAGATGGTTTCCACAAGAGATAATATGATCACTTTTTCTTTTGACAAGTCACTCCCCCCCTATGCAATATAAGGAGATGGAAAGAGAGCACACAATTTCCAGGAATACAATCGAATGCAATACCAATTCAGTTCCCCACTAGCAAGCTTAGAGCAACCGGTATGCTTTTAAAACATGCAGAAATACTTTTAATGTGATTTACAATGAAGTGAAAATATGTTAAAAATTATTTTAATTTAGGAGATTCAGGGTAGGTGACAGCTACTTTGAATTAGTCCAGGTCAACACTAGCAATGATTCAGGAGGGATTATCAGGTTGAAAATGAATTTCAGCAATGCAAGCAAGAGACAGCTATTTTTTTTAACGTGTGGTGAGATTGAGCTAGGTTTCAATTCGCGGCACTTTTTCCGAGTGCGTCGAGCGCGATTATGGAAAAACTATAAGGAGTAGAAGAAGAGAGGCTTGTTGGAAAGCTGAGGATCTTAGCTTTAAAATGAAAGTTAAATCTTGTTCCTAGCACACGCGGTTCAAAAGATACGGACGATTTTGTGGAGGTAGATTTTCAGAAATAAAGTAAGATTCAAATGGCAAATGACAGTTTCACAGGTTTGAAATCACAGAATGGACACACAATTTCTATGCAGTTATAAATAGGTCGAAATGGTTTCAATTAGATTATTTTAAACTAAGAGATTGGTTTTGCACAGTTGTGGCTGGATACTCACTCCTAATTTTGGAAGGAATGGGCCTCGTCACAGATCTGGTCAACAGGTCTAGCTGCGGTTCTCTCTGCTCTGCTGGTCTGCATCTCTGGTTCTGGCAAAAGTTCTTAGCACTGCACAGCGGTCTGGTCTGGTCTGGTCTGGCAACAGTTCTTGGCACAGGGTTCTAGCCAGAATCACTCAGATTATTTAGTTTTACAGTGGAGCCAATGAGAAGGAGCTCTGTCTTTTCATTGTTAAGACAAAGGCCGTGAGTGGCCATCCATGCCTGGACAATGTGGTAAATCTGGTTGAGCAAGGTTGAGTCAGTGTCATGATTGCCAGTGATAGGAATGAGAATCTGAGTGTCATCTGCATAGTTCATGTAGGTGACACCCAGATTATCGAGGTCGTTAAGAAGAGGCTTGGTAAATATATTGTACATCATAAAATGAAAGTTAAATCTCGTTTCTAGCACACACGGATCAAAAGATACGGACGATTTTGTGGAGGTAGATTTTCAGAAATAAAGTAAGATTCAAATGGCAAATGACACTTTCACAGGTTTGAAATCACAGAATGGACACACAATTTCTATGCAGTTCTAAATAGGTTGAAATGGTTTGAATTAGATTATTTTAAACTAAGAGATTGGTTTTGCACAGCTCTGGCTGGATACTCACTCCTAATTTTGGAAGGATTGGGCCTCGTCACAGATCTGGTCAAAATGTGTCATGATGCCTACCCCCAGCAACCCCGGAAGCAGGCATCAAGTTATTTTGAGCAAGTCCAAAAACCCCTGCTAGGTGCTGTTTGGGTGCGGTCCTGGTGCCTATGGCGCCAGGCTCATATGGAGAGTCAGTCCTGTTAGAGTAGAATTTATCTGATGCAGACCATGCTGCAAGCTTACCTGATGCAGACCATGCTGCAAGAGCTCCAAGCCAAATGAGGCTTGGAAGGGACTATTTTACCTAGGGACTATTTTTTTGCTCATGTGGGGCTGGGGAGGAATACTTACCTGGGACTACTTTGGAGGCTATTTAAACCATGCCCGAAGAGCAGCACACGCTTCGCGTTATTCTGCATCCAGCAGTGTAACGCTCACCGTGCCTGCAAGTCTGCATCCAGTCTTCTGTCACGCCCGCATCGAGTTTGGAGCTCCTATTAAAAAGGAGAAAGAAGGAGAAAAGGTTAGAACAAGAGCAATACCTTTGATCCTTATTCCCGATCCATTGCGCCTTCGAGCTGGAAGAAAGAAGTTATTTTATGCGCGTCGCCTCGCCTGCTGCAGCGCCGCGCTTAACTCACCGGCCTTCGCAGTATCTGCACATTCCACTGCATCCTCCTGCATGTTCACGCTGCATTCCGGCACCTAAGGAGAAGACAAGAACAGCAAGGTGAGCCAAGGGAATACACAGAGGAATATTAGTTACCCCCCCATAGATTTACCTGATTTTACGACCGGGGGTACTATTCCTCTTCATGGGTCTGCGCAGCTTCCACTGCATCTTCGCCAAACCCCGGCCCCTAAGGGGAAACAAAAGGACAGCAAGGTGAAACAAAGGGACTATCAAGTGGAACCCTCCTCACCACAATAGACTTACCTGATTTTACCGCCAGAGGTATTATTCCCCGAGACTTCAAACTTTCTCTCAGCGCCTGAATAAGGGAGAAAGCAATAGGTTACATATCAACATTATTTTATCGAACTGTGTTGGAAAATACAAATCCTTACCAGAATATTACCGGTTGCCACGAGGAACTCTTCACTAGGGTCAAGCTGCAACCTGCAAGGAATCGGACAAGAGTGAAAGTCAGGCATTTGAACTCTTACAAACTACATACTTTACGGAGTCAATATTGTTCTGGAACTCACCAATTCCTACGAGCCAGTGAAGCAACTGGTTTTCAACACGCCCCTGTGCTCAATGAAGGATGGAGAGCTTATCTTTTCAAACCATCAGGTGAGACTATAAGAGGGGACATCAAAGGTGATCTGTGGGGAGAACAGCGGGGGTTGAGGGGATTTACATTCAACTCCATGGGTGGTTAATTCCCTTTCTCCATTTGCAGAATAATATTCCTACGGGTCAAGCAAACGAAGCTAGGTGGGCCAGCCCAGTCCGTCAATTCGGCCCTATGAAACACATTGGTGGAGACCGCAGCTGTCCAGTTCAGATGTGGGAGCCAGGTGAGCGTAACAACAGGTTTAGCTGCGGTTCTCTCTGCTCTGCTGGTCTGGATCTCTGGTTCTGGCAAAAGTTCTTGGCACTGCACAGCGGTCTAGTCTGGTCTGGTCGGCGGTTCTCGATCTCTGGTTCTAGTCTCGGCACTGCACAGCGGTCTGGTCTGGCAACAGTTCTTGACACAGGGTTCTAGCCAGAATCACACAGCTCGCCCGGCTGTTGATTAGTTTGGTTAGGTTGCTGGATTCTGAGGCCTGCTGAGAAGGGTTCAGCTTTTGGTTCAGGCCTCTCTGCTTCAAGTTCTGAAGTCTATCTGGAGTCTATGGTCCTTCTGGGTATTGTCTGGTCCGGCAAAGTGCTTTGCAAGAAAGTGGAAAGTGCAGTGTCTCCTTGGGTCTCAGTGGCTCTTTTTATGCCTTTTGAATGTGGGTGGGAAGGCTGACTTCCTATGCCCAACCCTCGGGGGATCCTGATAAGCTATAGGATTCTCTGTCACCTGACTGGGGAACTGAATTGTGAGTCATCCGGCATCCTTTTCATGGCATACAGAAAGAACACTCCCCTTGTCACTTTGCACACAAATCTATTTTTGACTTAAATGCATATTTATCTATGTACAATGTTTCTAATATTATATGTCCAGTTAACATATTTCCTGTAGCGCCAAACCATCCGATCCCTGTCTTTGTAAGATGTTGTGTTCACTTCTGACAGAATTCTGCCCTTTTCATCCAGAACACAACCTCTAAACATTTCCAAAATGTACACAATGTGTGCAAGGAATATGGGCATCAGATGATGAAGTGTCAGATTTTTAACATAAATACATTTGGAGTAATACCCTATTTTCCACCACTACCCCCCAGAACATACCACAGAGTCCTAACACCTCTTTAAATGTGCTCAGAAAAATCACAGGAATGATGATATTATTGATATAATTTTGACAATTATGTACTATGAATTATCCATCTTTCTAAAATCATGCTCTGGCCCAGATGGGTGTGGTTTAGGTCCCAAAGCACATGGGGGAATTATTTGTTTGTCCCTGCCTCCAAGCTCAGCTGGCTCACAGAAGCAGCGCCCCTCCCATTTCCTTCCGGGAGCAAGCCATTTACGACCCCCTGATTTAACATTTGCCTGAGCCAAGGAAAGTTCATTGTTCTGTTTCCTGCAGTCCCAGGTACTCCTCCCCTGATTCAATCAGAGAGGTGTGATCTCCTTTTGGTGGGGGCAGCAGAATGCAGCCAGGCCTGTGAATGCCATTGCTGGGCAAGTTTCAACTCCTGTTGGGGGTAGTTGCCGGGCAAAATTCAATCTCTTTAAGCCAGGCTTCAGCCAAATGTCACTTTTGTTCCAGTTTTTCTTCATTCAAATCAAACTTACAATTTTTACACATACAGCTAGAATGCTGATTCTAAGTTCAAAACTATGGCATTTAAACAGTTGCAACCTATGTGACACTCCAAAGTAAATCACTAATTTATTTTAAACATTTCGATTTTAGTGGCTTTAAGTCCAATTTCACTTAAGCTGCTGACATCCACAGCTCAGCCAGTTTTGTTATGAACATTATTTTAGGCTCTTCATCTTTCCAGATTTGGTATGCACACAAGACGTCATTCTACCAGACGTCTGCTGGTGTTCAGTAAGATTTTTGAATATCTTGCAATGTTTGAAATAGGCATTTTGAGCTTGCATTTCAGAGAAACAAAGGTGATTTCAAAGTGCTTTTTGAGCTAACAGGCACTGCTGTTTTTCCTTTGGCACCACGTTTCACTCATGGCGCTTCTGGCCCATCACGCTCCCAATGGGGGGTGGCAGGTCAGGCGACCATTTTGGTGTGCGCAAAAACTGCCTGGTTTTCCTGGATTCTGGCGCAAATGTGGGCTTTTCAGCCATCTTGGATTTTCTAAGCCCACAGCACCAAATGTTGCAGCATAATAACTTGAACGTGGGTCAATACACCTGACACTCTCATGCAGCTGGTGCAGTCGGGGTCAATCCTCCTCTTCACCACCTGCCCCATCTATCACTGGGTCAGGTGGAATTCCCCACAATGCCAATCCATCTTCTTCATCCAAGCTACTGCACTATGTGCAGCCCTTGATTTGGATTTTCTCTGATCCACTGGATCTGACCACTTGGTGGACCATAGCTCAAGGGCTGCACACCCCGTTTCAGATCGCCTTATGTGTGGCTCCAGACTGGCGCATTTTGTTCACCCAGGCTGCCGCATGCCACGCCACCCAAGACATAGTTGTCTCCCAGCCAGTCTGGACTGGCCCGACAGCGTGGACCGTTGCCTCCCAGTCCTGGCTCTCATCTCTAGGTCACACCAAACACGCGGCCATGGGCGGTCGTTGGTATTTCACCAAACTTCTCCCAAGCCACAACCTGAGGCTTCAAATCCTCCCTGGGCTGCAGCAGCCATTCACAGCCCAGCCAGTCTCCGTTAAGATGCCCTGGGGGGGGCGCTCAAGGCCGCAACCACCCAGGGAGCGCTATTCTTCCTTTTCTCTGCTTCTGCTTTCCTCTCTCTATGCCTCTTTATCTGTCTTTATCGCTGAACTTCCTCTTCCAACTGACACTTTCAACTGTCTTGTTCTTCCCTTTGATTACCTTTAAGTATCCTATAACAAGTGAGTCTATTAATATTGGCAGGGAAGACTTGCTACAGTGCACAATGTCAGTGTTCCACCTGTCCCCTAGGATGGGGAAGTTGGTACATTCAGCTAAGTCAATAAAATCAAGCACATCACATTTACATTTAATAAAGAAATGTGTAAACCCCTTATGTCTTAGTAGTTTCGTGTATTTATTCATTCATAACCCACTACATGAAAGGGCACAGCAACCCCCATTCTGCATGTGGGGTTCAGTTAAAGTACATCTCGGGATTCTCAGTGTGTGTAGTATTTTCCTTAAATATAATGTCATTCAAAGCACTGTGTTTATTATTGTTTTAGATTATATTATATTGAAGGAATCTGTAATATCCCAGCATGGATTGGACCCTGTGCCCTGACTGCTGCAGCCAATAGGGTGCACATAAAAGGGACTTGTGTCCAATGCACTACACAAAAACTGCAGTCCCAAAAGTGCTGCGCTGCAATGTCCAACTTTGTGTTCAGCATACATCACAAAATAACAGGGATGTGACTAAAAGAACAGTTAAAGGTGCTCAAAGGTGAAGATGCTCCAAATCTTTTTGGGCCTCTCATTACAAAGGGCATATGAATGAGCACATCATCCGGCTGCCCTTTTCAACCCTCGTTGCGCATTTGCACCTCTTGAATATTTGGTTCACATTTCAGAGTAACAGGCTCTTTAAGGGCCTGTTACTGTAAAATGTGCTCCCTAAACCCATGGGAATGAAGGGTGCCAGTCAGACATTAGGGTAGGGGCTGGAGAGTGCTCCTGGAAGCGATATATGCAAGGAGGCATCTTGTGTCCAGCCCCCCTAAAATGTGCCAGTCTCCATTGAGAATGAGGTGACCTGTGCATTTCTTAAATACTGCCCAAAAAAAGTGCTTCCTCTGCACATTTTCTATTTGCTATATTTTCTGGGAAGCTGACCTAAAGTGTCCCTGTAGCACTCCACTGAAGGTGGAATCAGCTGCACTGTAACAATACAGGTGAGGAAGAAAGGGAAAAACATCTCTTGGAGCGGTAACCATGGGGACTGACAAGTGCAAACCAGATGAGGCTAAAGGGTCTTCCAAGGCAATGGAGGAAAGTGCGCCTTCATCACCCAACTTGTCATGCACCAGAAACCGATGTGTTATTTCTACCCCCCTCACCAAACACCCTGCTCTCTGCTGCTACCCCCTCATATTTGTAATAAACCAAACCACTTCTCAGCTTGAATTCCCTCACAGGGGTTCACAGGAATGATAGAGTGGCAGCTAGCCTGGCCTATGTGTATTGATTACCTTCCAGGTCAAATACAAATATGCATGTGATTTGACTGTAATGCATTTTTTTTATTGTGCTGTGGTTTAAAAATAAAGCTTTCACAAACCTGCTAACATTAAAAAATACAATAAAATAACACACATCATGTCCTATCTGGTGTCATAATAGCTAAGTGCATACAAATACCAACATATGCATCAGACAAAATGGTCTTTAAAAAGAGAAGAACTTCCTTCCTAAATGCGAGAGAAAATATAAGCTAATGAAGTCCCTGTAACACAGAAAACACACAAAAGACCAGAAACCTAGTTAACACCCACAGTAGTTATGGCACATGTGCAGCTGACCAGAAGACTGATATGATTCTGAGAATAATCAATGATGAACCATGCATCAGAGACATGTCAGTTATTAACACTAAGAGAGGAGAGTACATATAATAGCAATGAAAACACTGAATATATAACCAACTTCAGAAATGAACCACATTCACAGATGACAGAAGGAGAGACTTAAAACGTACCGAGTGTGGAGATAGTGGATATGCAAATATATTATATAAGAAAGCAGAGAGGCAGTAGGAGGCATATAGAAGCTCTCAGAGATAAGGCAATGTGAAGCAAATAACATGTAATACTATTATAGAGTCAAGAAAGGCATCCACAGAAACAACTCAGCAGAAAACTAGGCCTCCTGGCAAAGGCTGATGTGCAGGCCACTCAGACACTGTAGACCTCAGAAATGCATGAGACATCCTACATAGCAAAACACACTCATTTTCGGTTCATCTTAGAGAGACAAACAAAAGAGATCAGTGGCCTTGAAGAGGGTCAAAAGCCACGCTGTGATTGGTCAGAATAGAGAGGCACAGCTGATTCCCAGGCTCTTGAACAGAAAGCAGTGATTCAATTAGACATGGTCAGACTGGGCATATTGGTCGTTCGGCTCGAGGTGGAATGACTCGGAGGCCGGCTTTATAAAAACAAGCCATTTCTGGAGGATTCAACATTTTTGTAACTTACGTTACTTAAAGTAACGTAAGTTACTTTCATTGCCTGCCGGTTGCGGGATGGTTGCGGACGACCCGCTCAGCAGTCAGCTTGCAGCACCGACACTGTGACACAGCAGATGCATTTATCAAAGCAGGGTAACACGTAAGTGTTAACTTGCTTTGATGAACGCATCGCAACAGAGTAGGCCGTGCTGGCCTGACAGTGCCCCTAATCCAAGCCATCAGCGTGGCACCAGTCAGGAGCCGGAGCGAAGGTTGAGGTTGCACTTGCAAAGTTGAAAGCAACTTTGTTCCATGGGGACCAGGGCATGGTGGGTGGGCAGTTCAGCATCATAGTAACAGACAGTGTCTGTCTTTAAAGTTTTCATTAGCTGTTTGCCTGCCAGCCAATGAAATTCCTTATGGTTATCGCCAGGTGAGTTCACAAGTGTGGGGTGGGTGTTGGGCACACATGCAGGCAAGCAGAAGTGCCACTTTCTTACTTCGCCCTCTCACTCAGTCTTGATAGCAACAGTCACAGCCTGTGCTGAGCCTCAGCCAGCCTGCAGCAGTGCTGGTTAAAGTGCCACGTGACATCACATGGTGCGCCGCCTTGCTTGCTTGCTGTCAGTTGCCGCCTAAGTTTGGCTTGTGTGTGTGGCGGCAGACTCCTGGCTCCTGCCCTGGCCCACCGGCGTGCCCACCCGGCCCGTCTACCGACCAACCGCAACCAGCCGAACACCACCTCTCCACTCTCGAGTCATCGACTGTGGGTAAGTGTATAATCCCAGTTTATGAGTGCAGATTGAAGCATGTATTGAATTATACAAACATGTTCAGAGCTTGATAAGTATTTATAGTTGCTGCTCTGAAGGGTTTGATGTTGAATGCTGAGATGTGCTGTGCACAATATGCTGTGCACACTCTTTTTCCACAGTTCTCTGTCCCTGCAGTGCAATCATGCTCGTGCCTCTAAACTCGCCCACTTAAACCCTTGATATCCACTTCGGGGTACTTCTGCATCTCCTTAACTGCTGCTAGTCCTTCCCATGCATGCTGCATACATCCTCTCAGTTTTACGTTACCTGTTGCTGAACAATTGGCTGCAGTACATGTTCTGCATTTCTTTTCAATTAATGAGCCAACCTGATGTTTGCTCTACTGGAAATTGGAGCGTATGCGTTGGAGTGCACGGGGTCATGAACATCGTTTTATTTACCTAATGAGCATGTGGATGTCAGCTGAAAAATCCCCTGGATACGGATCCATCCTCTCTCTCTTTCTCTACCACCTGCCTCTATCTCTCCCTCTCTCTCTGTCTCTCTCTTTCCGTCTCCCTCTCTACACTTCTACTTCCATTCTCATTATCTCCATTGTATTTATTTACTTATTGTGCATTTGTATGGTGCTTATACATCAAGTAAATTTCTCTGCACTTGCACGTTACTATCTGGAAATTCATTAGCAATGTATCGACATGTCAAACGTCATCCTGTATTTTAGAACTCAACATTTCAACACCTTTTCTTAACATTATAAGTTAAAAAAACACTTGCCATCCAATGTGATCAGTTCATTACATTGCTGCAGAACAAGCTAATACAGCACAGTATTGCGCTATTCACTCACAGAGAGCAGCTAGGTTAGTGACAGCAGCCTAAACAGCATCCAACATAATAAAACACAGTAAGCACAAGAAGGGCCACAACAGTGCAAGCTTCACTCATGCAGAGAACGCAAACAGCAAGGGAAGCAGCTGTGCAAGCTTCATTAACTGACAGAGAACAGGTACAGAAAGGAAGCAGTGCAACGTTTGCATACAAAAGGTGGGGAGACTATCGGCAGCAGTGACAGGAGCGTCATTTGCAAACATTCTGCAAGCTTCACCCCTCCAACACAGCTATAGCAGAGGCAGCAGCAGTGCAGGCTTGTCTCAAAGAGCCCATACTCGAGATAATAAAACCGATTAAAAATGCAAAATATTGAATGCTATATAGTGTGCAGTACAATGCGTTTTGAAAATAAGGAACACATTACCCGGGTAGTATGATAGTTTAGATGGTATACCCCGGCATCTCTCTGCAAACTGCAATGCTGCCTCAAAGAATTCCCGACATTTGCTCGCACAGACATACACAGGAAGTAAGGGTGGGTACTAGTATCACAGGAAGTAAGGGTGGGTACTAGTATCTATGTGTGGCCTCGCTAAATCTCCTGCACATGTACATGCACGTGAACATCCACATGTGGCAGTGTTGATATGTGCACTAATTGCAGCACTCTCTTGCTGCACTACCTCATGTGTGTGTATTATGCTGCTGTGTCTTTGTATACTGAGATAGTGATATTATATATGGGTGTACAGTCAGAAGCAGGGACATATGTTTGTAAGAGTGCTGTGTAACAGCTTGCTGGAAGTGTGCACAGTGCCCAAACCTTACCCTAACATCCCCAACCTATCCATAACCTCTCCCTATACCTCATTCCGGTTTCCCTACTTCCCCCTTCCTATCCAAACATCGTCACCCTAACCCTCCCTCCCTGATGGGGTTGCGGAGCCCTGTATAAGCATCGACTTGCAGGTCTCAAACATGGGCGTAGGACTCTTGTCGGTACTCTTGTTCAGAGAGGAATTGCCATAGCATTTCGGTGCTGGACTGCCCATGTGGGCGGGACAAAGACTGATATGCAAATGGATATTTCCCATCTGTGAAAGGTACAGTGAGCAAAAAGCGTGTGCTGCAAACTCTCACCTCAGAACAGGTTATCATGCCATGTTCTCTCTGGAGAGGAGCGCCTGCAACCTTTTGTGAAATATGTGTAAGGAACTTTGGGTTGGTCACCCTAAGTTACCTGGGGACAACCAGACGGGGTCTCCCTGCTCACTGTGCTCAGAGAGGCACAGCTTCACCTCACTGATGAGGCCAAACAAGGCTGAAACATGTCTATGGGGTTGCTGTCGGTACTCTTGTTCAGAGAGGAATTACCATAGCATTTTGGTGCTGGACAGCCCATGTGGGCGGGACAAAGACTGATATGCAAATAGATATTTCCCATCTGTGAAAGGTACAGTGAGCAAAAAGCGTGTGCTGCAAACTCTCACCTCTGAACAGCTTATCATGCCATGTTCTCTCTGGAGAGGAGCGCCTGCTACCTTTTGTGAAGTAGGACATGGGGGGACAGGAGGGACAAATAGCCCCCACAATTTTAAGTGGGGGGGATATAATGGCATTTATCCCCCCCAGAATATGTCTGTGCGCGTTAAAGCCATTTTGAAGCGGCAACGTAATTTGCATTGCAAATGAAGAGGCACCTCTCTTAGTGATTGCATTGTAAACATCCACAGAATTGAGTTCAAGTGTCTTCTTGTTCCAATAAAACAGACCATGTTGAACATTCACGCAGGATCACATATACTGCAGACACGACCTAACACTGATTTAGAGCATAGGCTGCACCCACAGATGGACTTGCAGGTATTTCTGTGTTCCCTATATCGTGTACCCCTATACAAAAACACGGTTTTTATGCTTCCCAAACGTTCAATCGTATTGCTCTTTATAATCATCTTCAATTTATTTTGGACAATGGGTTGCTTCCTTTGAAATAGAAAACTATATATAAAGTTGTACAGGTAATGAAGGTCAAATTCCTGGACAATAATTCAATCTAATTAGACCATTATGGTTTCACACTGGTGTATAATACTTGTTCTTATGTAAAGCACTTTGGAGTAAAGGGCTATATAAATTCAATAAAATACAAATACAAATAATAATGTTGGCCCTGGCTGCCTAGTTGCAGAGAAAGATCAAAGCCTACTATCCCAGGCAAAGATCCTAGGCCGCGGACGGCAGAGCGATGCAGTGACTAATGCAGTAGTCCTGCTTCTCACCCTGCTGTGGGGCTGGGGATGGGACTGGTACCCAGCCTTGCTGCAGCACCGGGCACGAGATCACACTGCATTTTCAGGTGTTCGTTTTCAGTTACAGATCAACATAGTTTGCAATTCAATGTACCAATCAGAGCTTAAAACTACAAAATAAAACATGCAAAGGAATGCCTTATGGAAAATAAAAGCAAGCATTGGCAATGCCAACAGTTTAGCCTTTAGATTAGCCATGGCAAAGGCACTTGCCATGCCCTGCCATAGTGGTATTAATTGCCCATTGATGGTAGCAAGTGCAGAATGGTGCAAGTACCCGGACATCTAATACTTATACACAAGCAAAAACCGACGGCTTTGTCATTGCTTGTTTTTGACAGGACTTCAGTGAAGGGCACGCAGAGTGCTTATAAATGGAGTGGGTGAAGCCTGCAATGATTCCTTACAGGATTTCAAGGCAAACATACACACCCTTAGCACTTGAGAATTTATATCAGTATATCATCATGTTGACCTTCAACATTACAAACACAATGTACTTTACTAGGAAAGAGGTGCTTTCATCCGGTTCTGCAAACATATCCAAGTGTTAAACATGTTTGACAAGACTGGAGACTTACTAATATTCAGGGGTGGACTGGGAACCAAAAGAGGCCCTGGAAATAATGTTCAAAGTGGCCCCAGATTACACATTTTCAGAAAGTCCAACCATTTTCCTCTGAGAAAATGTGGAAATAAAATAGGTTACCACACCTGCTAATATTATTGTCCGATAGGAGGGAAACAGTACACTTTAAAGTACACTTTAAAGAACATCTTGTATGTGTAGCATTGAAAGTACTTACTCGGCTCCTAATGAAGCTGAGTCATGGCCCCCAGAGCAAACAGTATACACAGGGTACACGCACACGAACGTAGGTGCAATGAGACCTACTTCCTTTTTCTTTGCTGCTCGCCACAGCAAATAAGTATTTGTATTTGTGTTTGTATTTTATTTATTTGTATAGCGCACCAGGCCCAGGGGCAACTGGGCACATCACTTAGTTACAACATAAGAAAAACAGACAGAACCATAATTACAAAGTTTACAAGTATAATACAGAATTTACAGGTATAATAATAGCAATGAGAGGACAAGCAGATTATATATACATATACAAATTTAGCAGAGAACCCAGAGCTAAATCTTCTGGGCGGCCAGCCAGGTTTTCGTAAGGTGTTTGAATCTCAGGAATGAGGGTTCTGCTCTAAGCTCATTAGGAAGCGTGTTCCAGAGTTTAGCTGCCAAGATGGGGAAGCTAATTCAACCTGATCTTTGGAGATTGAACGTGGAACCTCAAGACATTTTAAATGAGCCATTCTGCGGGGTCTAATGGAGTTGTGGAGGGCAATCGGTTGGCCAGGTAGCAGGGAGCTTGGTTATGAAGGCATTTGTGGGTAAGAGCCAGGATTTTCAGGGAGATACGGTGTGGGACTGAGAGCCAGCGAATATTGCGGCTGGTATCGGATATGTGTTGGCGCCTGGGAATGTTGAGGGCAACTCTAATCGCATTGTTTTGGACAGTTTGTAACGTGTTTAGGTTGCAGCATTTGGTGCCTAGGTACAGTGCAAGTAGCCCATAATTCATATATTCACTACTCATTTGTGTGTAATGGCTTGTAAATATGTATATATTCTTGTGTCCTGTGGAGGTGTGTGGACATGTTACTGCAGATTCATATATTAGAGAAAAGAAATAGAACATATGCAAACCATATTTACTCAGAGCAGATATACACCAATTAAAACATTTGAAAAAACTCAAATAATAACAAAAACGACATTTCAAAGCGGTGTCTGTACAGATGCAAGAAAAGTTATGGGATCTGTAAAATGATACAGGATGCTTTAAGTTAGTTTTAAAAGCTAGAAGCCAAGAACAGTTCCTAATATTTATATGGAGGGCATTGCAAAGGTGGCACCCACACACCTGCAGCAATAATTCACCTCAATTGACTCTCTGGAATGTACTCACTGATAACCTCACTGACATGCTTGAAATGACACTGCTCTACACCTGACAAATAATTTGGCGGACACTGATTAGTGATTTTCGGTGTAGGAGTCACCCCAAGGTGAGCTGAGTCACTTTATGGTATTCCGAAATCAAAAAGGATAACATGGACAGCCGATTGTGAGCAGCTTGAAATGTATTCAACGATGTCTATGCTGATACCTAAATACAGAGACATGCAATACTGGAGGCTGAACTCTACCACTGCTCGCACTAATCATTTACAAGGATTTTCACTAAGTAAATGACTGCACCAACAGAGTTAAATAAAATGGTCTCTCCATCTAGGTCAAGCAGGATTGATTGTCTATTGAAAGGATAGTAGGTGTAGTGTAGCAGAAAGTGCTCTGTATTATCAGTATCTAGGCACAGGCAGGTTTCCTGCATCCAGTGCTACACTGCCCTAGACATCAAGTAGCCCCAAAACAGCACCAGATCTGCTGCAGAGATCAACCAGAATCTGGGTGTCATCAGCCTAAAGTTGTGACTGGGGACATAGGCCGTCATTGAAGTTTTGCCGGTGTCCCGTCAGTAATTCTGGTGGAGTACTGGCAAAACTGCTTTACAGTTTCCACTATTACCGTGCTATTACGGGTGGGCGAAGATGCCGGTAAGTTCCCATTTCATGGATTCCAATGGGATGAGATTGCCAGAATTACCGACACCGGTGCTTTATTTATTTGCAGGTAGAGGCAAATTAATTGGGTTTCCCTTGTGTTTCCCTGGTCTGTAAAAAATGGCTGTGCCGGATTCCTAGCATTTTTTCAGGCATTTTTTTTCAGACCAGCGAACTCCCAATGCGGCCCAAAATCTTTCCCCCACCCGGGCCTGGTATGGGATGGTGGCTGTTCTGGTTTGCAAATCTGTATAGGTTGTTTGTGGTCCTGTAGTGTTGACATTTGTGTGTGTTGTGATTAAGGTGTGAATTTTGCTGTTATTTTAGAGTTGGTGTTGTGGTACACATAGGTGGATGCTATACTTGAAAATTGTCTAGGGTGTTTGCAGGAATATGGAGAGTATTAGTAGGGTTAATAGTACAGATGGGGAGATCCATAAGACAGAGTCACATAGGTTATTTGGTTTTGACTGAAGTTACTCATGCAGTGGTTAGCCATCTTCATTTTCTTGCATTGATGCTGGACAGTTTCCTTGAGTTGATCTGGGAGGCTAACTGTGACTCTTTCCATCAGGGTGTATACATATGTATTGGGGTGGAGTGATTATCTTAGATGTGCTTCGTTTTTTAGGTTTAAAAATTAAAGAGCTAGGATTTGAGGGATTTCCTGAATGTCAGATGTTCTTCTATTGTGCAATATTCCTTTGGAAAGTGAATTCCAGAGTTTTATTGAGAGGTATGAGAAGGGTCTTCCTCCATATTTCGTTTTTGAATATAGTTTGGGTTCTAGGTGTATGACATTGATGGATCCCAGGGTTCATTTTGGGCTGTAGAAGCAGGAAGTCTGCCCATTGGTCGTGGATTGCACTGTGGGTTATGCAGAGAGTTTTGAAGTAGATCCTTTTTGACTGGTAGCCAGTGTAGGGACCTTAGTGCTGGTGTGATGTGTTCTCTCTTAGCAAACCTGAGGAATAGTCTTGTTGCTGTGTTCTGTATGTGTTACAGATTTTTGGCAAGGTATTCCAGAATCCTGAAGTAGCTGCTGTTGGCATAGTCTATTCTTGACATGACGATGAGAGAGATGATGGCAAGTGGGAAGGTAAAAAAGTTTAAAATCCGTCTTATTGTGCCTAGATGGAGGAAGCAAATATTCACTACTGCATTGACTTGCTGTTTTAGTGTTAGCTCATTGTCCATTAAAATTCCAAGAATGTTAACGACTCTGGAAGCTTCCGGTCTGTTTCCTATTTTGGTAGACCATGGAATGTGTTGTTGGGTTGCAGTATGCAGGAGTCTGTTGCTGTTCAATGAAGATCTGCTGTTACGGTGTGTATGAGTCTGTTTATGGTCATTGAAGGTCTGGTTTTGCAGTAATCACCAGTCTGTCTGTGTTCACTGAAGGTCTGGTGTAGCAGTAAACAATTATCTTTTTCTGTTCATTTAAGGTCTGGTGTCTTAGTATGTATGAGTCTATTTGTGTTCACTGAAGGTCTGGTGTTGCAGTAAACACTAGGCTGTTTGTGTTCACTGAAGTCTGGTGTTGCAGGATGCATGAGTCTATTTCTGTTCACAGCAGCTCTAGTGTTGCAGTATGCATGAGTGTGTTTCTGGTCACTACTGAAGGTCTGGTGCTGTAGTATATATGAGTCTGTTTGTATTCACTGAAGGTCTTCAGTTGCAGTAAACAATTATCTTTTTCTGTTCACTTAAGGTCTGGTGTTGTAGTATGTATGAGTCTATTTGTGTTCACTGAAGGTCTGGTGTTGCAGTAAACACTAGGCTGTTTGTGTTCACTGAAGTCAGGTGTTGCAGGATACATGAGTCTATTTCTGTTCACAGGAGCTCTAGTGTTGCAGTATGCATGAGTGTGTTTCTGGTCACTACTGAAGGTCTGGTGCTGTAGTATATATGAGTCTGTTTGTATTCACTGAAGGTCTTCAGTTGCAGTAAACAATTATCTTTTTCTGTTCACTTAAGGTCTGGTGTTGTAGTATGTATGAGTCTATTTGTGTTCCCTGAAGGTCTGGTGTTGCAGTATACATGCATCTATTTATGTTCACTGAAGCTCTGTGTTGCAGGATACATGAATCTATTTCTGTTCACTGGAGCTATAGTGTTGCAGTATGCATGAGTGTGTTTCTGCTCACTACTGAACGTCTGGTGTTGCAGTATACATGAGTCTGTTTCTGGTCACTGAACATCTGTGTTGCAGTATACATGAGTCTGTTTATGGTCACTACTGAAGGTCTGGTGTTGCGGTATACATGACTTAAGGTCTGGTCTGGCAGTATACATGAGTCTATTTCTGTTCACTGGAGCTCTAGTGTTGCAGTATGCATGATTGTGTTTCTGGTCACCGAACATCTGTGTTGCAATATACGTGAGTCTGTTTCTGGTCACCAAAGTCCTGGTGTTGCAGTATATGTGAGTATGTTTCTATTCTCTGAAGGTCTGGTGTTGCAGTATACATGACTGAAGGTCTGGTGTTGCGGTATACATGACTGAAGGTCTGGTGTTGCGGTATACATGAGTGAAGGTCTGGTGTTGCGGTATACATGACTGAAGGGCTGGTGTTGCGGTATACATGACTGAAGGGCTGGTGTTGTGGTATACATGAGTCTGTTTCTGGTCACCAAAGTCCTGGTGTTGCAGTATATGTGAGTATGTGTCTATTCACTGAAGGTCTGGTGTTGCGATATACATGACTTACGGTCTGGTCTTGCAGTGTACATGACTGAAGGTCTGGTATTGCAGTATACATGAGCCTATTTCTGTTCACTGGAGCTCTAGTGTTGCAGTATACATGAGTCTGTTTCTGGTCACTACTGAAGGTCTAGTCTTGCAGTATACATGAGTCTGTTTCTGGTCTCTACTGAAGGTCTGGTGTTGCAGTATATGTGAGTATGTTTCTATTCACTGAAGGCCTGGTGTTGCGGTATACATGACTGAAGGTCTGGTCTTGCAGTATACATGAGGCTGTTTCTGGTCACCAAAGTCCTGGTGTTGTAGTATATGTGAGTATGTTTCTATTCACTGAAGGCCTGGTGTTGCAGTATACATGACTGAAGGTCTGGTCTTGCAGTATACATGAGGCTGTTTCTGGTCACCAAAGTCCTGGTGTTGTAGTATATGTGAGTATGTTTCTATTCACTGAAGGTCTGGTGTTGCGGTTTATGTGAGTATGTTTCTATTCACTGAAGGTCTGGTGTTGCAGTACAGGTGAGTATGTTTCTATTTACTGAAGGTCTGGTCTTGTGGCATACATGACGTACGGTCTGGTCTTGCAGTATACATGAATCCTTTTCTGTTCACTGAATATCTGATGTTACAGTATGCAATTGTGTTTCTTCTACTCAGACTGAGGAGAAGTTAAAGTGTCAATGTCTGCATATTTAACATTATGGGGTATTCCTACTTCTCTGTTGCAGCCATGGTTCAGAATTATCTGAGTACACATACCATGCCTGTAAGGAAAAATGGAGGGCACTCATTTCAGCAGTGCACTAATTTCAACAATGCCACTGATTTCACCAGAGACGGTGTGCGCCACTTTCAAATGATGCTGACGTTGGAGCATGTGCTATGTGTGTGGTTTAGAATACTAGTACTGATGTTTGATATTGAGGGTAAACAGAAGGGGGCTTTGCTTTGCTTTGAGAGCTTCAGGATTTAACATATTCATATTACAGCATGTACATGACTTGCATGGACAACTTTGCTTGCTAAGGTTAGATTCAGAAAAAGCAGAAAAACAGGGAATTAAAAGGTGAACAGCCTGTCTCGCGTGGTGTTACTAGATGACAGGCCTTGGGAATGAACATGGGTATTGTTCAGAAGTGCAGGAAGAAATGATGGCATATAGCATTTTCTTCCAAGCACAGGAAAAGATGGGTGCAGCTTGCCAAAAGTCAGAGGGAGTGAGATGGTGCTACAAGACTCTGGGATATTATCGAAGGGTCTGTCAAATGTTTAGTGACACAAGGGGCTGGGGATAGGAAGAGACATCAGAAAATAGGTGGGTAAAATTTGCACGTTCCATGTGCAAAATAGGACAAGCTGGGATGCATTGATTTTGGGGGGCCCTGTGGTTTACGGCAGGGCATTTTGCTGAAAGTGCTGAATAAGAAGAAGGAAGAAGACAGGGGCTTTTGCCTGTTGCTAATTCCATGATGCTGTTTGCTTGTTGCTGATTCTGCGATGCCCGTGCGCCGGTGATGATGCATGGAGCACTTCTGACCCAGGTTTCTCACATGCGTCTGTGACTTGGTTTTCTTTGATGAAGATTCTTTTTTTTTTTAAAGAAAAGAACAGGTGGTGATATCATCAGCTCTGATTGCGAGCAAACATGGGGGGCTGTATATTTTGAATGTTTAAATGTTTTCCTCACATGTGAGAGCCAAGCTACCAGTGCAGCTGAGCCGCCTGAACATAAATGCATCTTGCCATCTCTCACTGGGTTTTGGAAGCTCATAGGAGTAGAATTTGTTATCTGTGCCCAGTGCTACAGACAGGACAGCATGAGCTGAGCTCTGAAGCCAGGAGGTGGGGTACTGCAGTGTCTGGTATTGAAACGGGTGCTGAAATTGCGATCAAGTTAGTAGGGCTTGTTCTATGACAGTCGCACATGAGTATTAATAGAGTTACACATATTTTTAATTCTTTGCAAAGGGTAATTTGGTCGGGTTAAACTGACCTAAAGGGCAATTTATTTTTTCTTATGGTACCTGAAGAACAACAAAGCTGTCCGGAATGAAATTGATTATGTCAATAAATCTGCTATGCAAGGAAATCCATTGCCTCTAACCGAAGACTAACCATACTTTGGGATAAACGGGCAAGTGGTAGATGGGAGGTTGGGCTCTTTCATCAAGTGCTCCTGCTTTCATAACAATTGAATTGCATGTCAAGGCATGTCCCAATTACATCCCTAATATAGAAATAGTATACAAGGATTAACCACAATATACATATTATTAATGAATATTATATAGATTAAGAACCGAAAGAAAACTATCAGCCTGACATTGTGTATTCTGTTTTCTCTTTATAAAAAAGTGTATGATTACATTCATGTTTTGCTGATTGATTTTGTAAGCCTGCGTGGTAGTTTGTTATTGTGTGGCCTTGGCAATTTACAATATATAGTGGGACAATTTGGTGTGTGATTAGTGCAGTATTAGGCCATAGCATGCATAGCCAAAGGACCCACAATTCTATATAATGGTATTAAAAGAATGTGACCTCTGAATATTTCTTACATATTCTGGTGGAGGTGCTGGGGAATTTACTTTGTCTAAGTGCATGCATTAGGTGTGCTGTCTTATAGCTGTCCTACTGTGCTGTGCATGCTTTCAATTGTCTTGGTGAGTTGTCTTAGTGGTATTGTGGATTAAATATTATTGCCACACTATTTAATAACATTGGTACACTGTAGTCATGGCAGAGGTGAAAGTAACAGACCTCTGTAATTATGCTGAAGCTAAACTCCATCCTCCAGCAACCTGGGCGTCAGAAACTATTGCATGTCGGCAAGAATGATTATTGTCAGAAAGTGATGAAGAATACCCTGAGCAGCTGTTTGGAAAGGGGACGGTGCAACATTCATCCTTACTCAAGCTGTTTCATTGCGATGACTGGAAGCAGCAACAAGATTGTTTAGTTCATCTTGGAACCAAGGAATGGTTCGTTCTGCACAGGCTCATCGATCTGAGAATGAGGAATGGTGAGGTCTTTGCAGGATTGTAAAGTAAGTTGGCAGTCATGCGTAAGGAAGTGTTTCTGTTAGGCTAGAAACTTGAGAACTTAGTGCAGAATTGCAGGACAAATGTGAAGCTTTAAAAGTGGAGATTGCACAAAAAGAGAGGCAACTAGGGAACATTGCCCATTTGAGAACAATTTTTTGAAAGTATCCAACCAGACTGAGATCTTGCTTTGTCGGAAGTGCAAATGCTATGCAAACAAAATAGCCAAAATTCTAGAGCTATGCAATTGTTAGAAAGTGAGGTGTTTAGGTTGATATCTGATAGAAATATTGAAATGATCAATGATTACAAAGTGCAAGTCACAGAATTGAATGATTGAATAGCCAAACTGAGGAAAGGGAGCTCTGAATTTTATAAAGAAATCCAAGAGTTGTATGCACAGCTTAGAGGAATAAAATATCAACATTCAGATTTTAGAATTCCTGAGATGTTCTCACGGCCCATGGACAGCAGGACATTACTCTCACTGAGGCTATGCCAAGCCACAGTATGGGAACTCTGCCAGCTGATGTATACTCACCAAGGGCTGGCTGTGCTGCACTTCTGCAGACCGGGCCTGCTTCTGCAAATCAGGGAGAGATGAGTCAGAATGAAGCACATTTTAATCCACTTAAAATCATGAAGAATCTTAAATGTCTAATTAAATCTTTTAACAATGATTTGAGTGTGACTATTGGAAAGCATCTGGAATCTGTCCTGGAATTCTATCATAATTTGGTTATTCCGGAAACTCAATATGTCAGAGTCTTCCACCTGACGATGAGTGCAAGTTATGCTAGTTTCATACATACTCTTAATGAACAAGATAATTTACCATGGGATGAGTTTGAAAGAGGGATCATAAAAGACTTATCTCCTTTCAAGTCTATTCAAGATGCACAAGGCTGCATATACTTTGACAGCCCAGCAGATGAATCCCTGAGGCAATATTTTCATACTCTAAAACAAGCATTCTCAAAATTTGATGTTAGCTGTGATATACATTAAATAGAATTCAAATTCATGCCACTTTCTTTAATGGTCTGCAGAGGGAGGTGGTCTCCCAGGTCACTCATGAATTTAATCTGGATACGAGTTTGCAGTGGATTCTACATCAATTAACAACATTTTTTGAAGTAATGTCAAACAATGAGAATTAAAGCAAAGAATGAAAGCAGAACTTGAAAGAGGCCACCCCAGCAGTGTTAGAAATGAGTTCAGCAGGATTCTAGAACTGCTAGTTTAGGAGATGGTAGCATAGTGGCTGTGCTCCTGTGCGCTGGATGAACCTTCTTTCATTATGGCTGATCAGAAGATAGAAGAGACCTCTCAACCGGCAAAACGACAAAAAGGAAGGGAAGACACTGACTCAAGAGATGATAAACTTCTGGATCTCCTTACCAAAGTGACTCTTGTCATTGCTGAGATCAAGGCAAAGATGATCAATAATAAAGAGAGGTACTCTGATTTGTCTACAAAGGTCTCTGAGATTGAGGATCATCCTACAGTTACTGATGAGAAAACAATGAAGCTTTATGATAAAATCAGGCAATTGGAAATACAGAATGGAAAACTGATGCTTAAGCTATTAGAACAAGAACATTTTTCAAGGAGAAACAACATCAGGTTGGCAGGTTTTCTGGAAAATGTGGAACGTGGAAATCCGTTGAGCTTTTTGGAGAAGGCTCTGGATTCAATCTTGAAATTGGACCCAAACACCTGCTTGGAAATAGAAAGGGCTCATAGGGCGTTGGGCCAGAAACTGGCACTGGGACAAAGACCAAGACACTTTATAGTAAAATTCCTGAGGTTCCCCATGAGAGAACTGATTTTGAAAAAAATCACTTGAGTTGGGGGATCTACAGTGGGGTGGTCACAAATTATGATCTTTGGAGATCTGAGTAGAGATGTTCTGGACAGGAGAAGACTGTTTAATGTGGCGAAAGAAAAGGCCAGGATCAAAAAATTGCAATATTATATGGTGTATCTGGCAATTTTAAGGGTGATTGTTGATGGCCAGACCCACTCTTTCTCAGATCATAAGCTTGCGGAAACCTTTTTATCTGGTGCAGAAGCTATCCCCATGGACACAGCACCTGGGTCTCAGAGGACTGTTTCAATGAAGAAAAAAAGATAATTATCTGGTGAGGAACCAGTGTTTTAATTGTATGACTCTTTCTATTTTTGGTTTATTACCAGTTTAATTACTCATATTTTACATTTTACAATATAAGTTTTTGAATGTAAAATGTGTTTTTGCTACGGCGGAGTTTGTTTCTTTTTTTCCATTACATTTGAATGTTCGTGGCTGGTTGTAAAATGCTACGAGGCTGCGAGGCGCTGCAAGGATTTTGAGTAAAGGACCTGCTGCACTCTGCTGGCTCAAATGACATTGGACCAAACGGACGTCGGATTTGCGGACCATGGGTTTGGTTGTTTTCATTCATAGGACTTCGCAGTGAAAAGGAAAAGCTGGGGAGCAAACACCAGGAATTATGCTGTAACAGCAACGCAACACGCACCATTGTTTCATATAATACTTTCAGTTTGCCAGGCATGTGTAGCTTGACATACCTCCCTGACCGCACTGTATTTGTGGGGTGTGCAACTTATTTCACACGTATACGCCAACACTGTTTTCCAGCTTACTTTAACGTTGGTGCACCGGTTTCTTTCTGCACTCGTTTCTGCATTTGGGGTGAGAGGTCTTGGCACACTTACGCACTTGTGCAAGGAAACCCTTGTGCTACATTTTGTCGGCTGTTTCGGGTGCACTACAATTGACTTGTAAACTGTTGGGATGGCGCTGGGTTGGTGATGACTGATGACTACTTGCTTCTGCATTTAACTTTATTGACTTATCTGTGTTATTATGGTAGTGGCAGTATCGGCTCTATCTTTGTACTCTCTCAGTATTCAAAGGTCGAGTGGAATGTAATGTTTTTTTTTTCTGTCGTGCTCTGCCTCTTCTGCTACATGCTGGTTCACGGCTAGTTTTGGCCCTGATATGTTAGTTTTGGTAGGAGTTGGGGAATATTTTTCGAAGTACATATATACTGTGCTGTACTGTTTTACACTGATGTTGATGTCTTCAATCTTATGACCTTTCTCAAATGGATTCTTTTGTTGAGGGTGAATACTGGATTTGCTGAACCTGTAATTGGGTATATGTATCATGTGGTATGTTTGAAGTGTTAATATTTTTGAGTGTCTGCATGTGGCCTCTTATTGTTTGCATGTTTCTATGCGTGGTTACTGGAATGGCTGGATGTGATTGTGTTTGCTTAATTGACATCTTTGTTTGGTTGCACACAAAAATGACATTCTCAATGTATAAATGTACATTCTGTTTATTGAGCCTTAGCTCATCATTTGTCAATGTTTTCTAATACTGTCTTCTGGATACTTTTAAGAATAGTTATCCTTTTCTTTTGCAAATTTTGTTCCCTGCACACTACCTTTTCTCCAGTGGTTCAATACTCCTTTCTATTGAAGGTATGCTCCGGATTGCGTATGTTAATTATTTTTTTTTTTAATAGATTTACCAGTTGCGGCAATGTATTGCATTCAGTCTGGGACTATTGTGTATCCTGAGGGTCTCACAACTTTTTGGGGATTGAGCATTGTACCTACACTCCCTTTGGTAGTGTGGTTGTAATGTTCCTGTTAGTGCTTGAGTTTCTGTATGTTTGTTTATGTGGCTTTCTTTGGGTTGGGACTAAGCTTGGATTGGGGGATTGATTTGGGGGTAGCTGCTGGGGGTTATTGATGAATATATAGGTTGTTAGAGTGCATATTAGGAGGTTTGGTGTTGTGGGGGGTTTGTAACATATCATGACAGAAGGGTTGAAATGATGTGTTATCATAGGGTGGTCATGGGATCCTAGGGTTACAGTTCAGTGGCAATGTTTCATGATTTTGGGAATTATCGTTCAGTCCTGTTGATGGACTATTTGCAATGTAAATGTCTTCTTTGTGTTGATTGTTGTATGTCTGTGTTCATTGTGATGTTTATTTCGGGGGGTTGATTTAATGTTCTACGCCATCTTTTTGTTGAATCTATGGTCTTCGAGGATTTTAAATGCAATATATGCTTCTTGATCTTCAAGCTGGTGTCTTGGGTGATCCGTGCAAATTTCATAGTTTTTGTGATTGATGGAACTTGATGGGGTCTTTGAATTTTGTGACTTGGAATGTTAAAGGGCTGAATTGTCCAAAAAAAATGATGATGGACGGTATATTTTAGCGGATGTTAAGTATGAAGGAAGAATGGTGACCTTGGGATTGGTGTATAGTCCATGCTCAAATGGTATTAATTTTTTTACGGAGTTGTCGGATTCTTTGAAAAGGAAGACTGGTGATTATGTTTTTAATTATGTCTTAGATCCTTGGATAGATTGTCATCATGTAGGTTCACTGGTCAGAGGCTAAGTAATGCTTTTCATAGTTGTATTGATACTTTTGATTTGGTGCACAGTTGGAGGTCACTTGACCCTGCGGAGAGGGGTTTCTCATTTTTCTCTGCCGCTCACAATTCCTATTCGAGACTGGATTATTTGTTGATTTCAGACAAAATGATTGATGTTGTAAAGATGGTGGAAATTGGAGAGCGGTGTCTCTCTGATCATTCGCTGGTGAAGTTGAAAATGGAACGATCTATGCATCGACCTTCCGGAGTTAAATGGAGACTTAAGACTTTCATTTTACTAGAGGAGAAAATCTGTGAGGCTATTAATGTTTCCATTGCTCATTATTTTGAAGCCAATGTGGGCTCGGCGGATTGTATGATAGTGTGGGATTCATTTAAGGCAACTATAAAAAGAGAATTGATTAATTGGACAGCAAGAGTCAGGAGGGGGAAATGAAAATTAGTGGGTTGAAATTGGAACTTGAGGATTTACAGCAGAGGTATGCTTTGTCTGGTAACGGGGAGGATAGACTGAAGATGGAGGGTGCAAGGAGTAAATTAAGAAAACTGATGGAGGAACAAGCTGAGATAGGTTTATATTTTATGAGGCAGAAATAGGAGGGGGATAAGGGAGGGCGATTACTTGCTAGGAAATTGAAAAGTTTGTCAGAAAGGTTGTTTGTGCGGAAGATAGAGGATTCCATTGGGGATGTGAAGGTCACAAGTATTGACATTTGTGAATGCTTTAGATTCTATTATGCTTCTCTTTATGTGGATAAGTTGCAGGCTGAAGAAGGAAAATTTGGATATTGGAAGCGGAGGTTACAGACGCTATCAATCAACTTAATACGGCTAAGTCTCCTGGTTCAGATGGGTTGCCAGTAGAGTTTTATAAAGTATTCAGTTCGGTTTTGGTGCCCAGATTGTGTGTTTTATTTAATATGTTTCTTTCAGATGGAGTATTGTGTCCGTCGATGCAAGAGGCGGTTATTACCCTCATCCCAAAGCAGGGAAAAGATCTGTCAAAATGTGCTAATTATCGTCCAATTTCCTTACTTAATATAGATTTCAAAATTGTTGCAAAGGTTATGGCCTCTAGGTTGCAAAGATTTATGGGGGTATTAAGAGACCGTTCACAAGTGGGGTTTATGGTTGATAGATATGTCTGTGATAATATTAGGACATTGCTGAATATAATGGGACTGTCGCATGCTAAGGAGGAGGACATATTTTTGATTTTTTTTAATGCTGAAAAAGCGTTTGATTGTGTGAATTGTTCATTCCTGAATTTCACGCTGCTTCGGATGGGCTTTGGCCCACAATTCCTAAATGCTATAGGTGCGCTGCAACATAATATCTCGGCTAAACTTTGGGTTAAAGATGTTTTATCTCAGGCTTTTACGCTGTATAGAGGTACTAGATAAGGGTGTCCTCTCTCGCCATTTTTGTTTAATTTGGTTCTGGAACTGTTATTGATATATTTTAGGCAAGCACAGCGGATCTGTGGTTGGAAGCTGAGAAATGATGAGGTGAAAGTTCTAGCGTATACTGACGATCTGACAGTGGTCTTGAGGAATCCAGAGGTAGGTGGACCTTTATTGAGAAATCTGTTGCAGGAGGTGGGAGAATTGTCTGGTTATAAGGTAAATTGGGGTAAAACGGTATTTTTTCCACTTCGGATGAATCCAATGAATAGGAGGTTGTTGAATTGGGATTGCCAATGGACTGATGTTTCAGTGAGATAATTAGGGGTTTACTTAGTGCGCAATGTTAAGAGGAGGGTGGAATAAATTGTAGACAAATTGAGGGAAATTTTGCTGAAAGATGTACAGAGGTGGGAAAGATTGACTCTGAGTATTTGGGCAAAAATCAATGCTATCAAGATGATGTTGTTGCCAAAAGTCCTGTATTTTATTCAATCACTTCCCCTTAAGTTTACTAAAAGAATGCTCCAGAACATTGATAGGATTTTCATGGACTTCCTATGAGGGAAGGGTAACAAGCCGAAAATTCCAAGATATATATTGGTGCTTAAAGTTAAAGATGGGGGTTTTGGTTACCCGGTATTGGAAAATTATTGTAGGGGCTTTTTATTAAAAAAGGCTTCTTATTATTTCAAGGAGAGGCAGGGATTAGATCCATATTGGCTTATAATAGAAAGGGAACTGCTACATCCTTTCCCTTTAGATTGTTTATATTCTTATGGAAGGTTAGCGAATTCTGGTGTCATATTGGAAGCTCTGGTGGTTTCGAAAAATCGGTTTTGGTTGCTTGGATTCTGGGGTGTGGACAGTCCTTGCATTTATATGAGTTGGCCTCTATTTCGCTGAATCCAGGTCTAACAATTAATAACAAGATTCTTAATTGGAGGGGTTGGGCGAATAGGGGCATTCTGAAGATAGGGGATGTTTGGAGTGGGGGAGGATGGTTCCGTTTGAAGAATTGGCTAATTGTTATGGGCTGCATAACAGGGAGGCGGGTAGGTGTGGGCTTTTAGAGGGTTTATAGTCATAAAATCCAATACACTAATGTTGAAAGTCATAAAATCGAAAAAATAATGTTAAAAAGAAATCAAATTTCTTTTTTATTACGTTTTTATTTGAAATGGAGGGGTTCCCCCCAAACCCCCCCTTTTTTTTTACCTTTTTTTTTTACATGCGGACCCAAAAAAATATATAAATGAAAACATTAAAAATTCACATTATTGTTTTGAATTTTTTGTAATTCGACATTATTTATTCAATTTTATGACTGCACACCCTTTTAGAGCAGTTACTGATAGAAAGGATGAAAATGCTGAGTGAACCTTTGAGTGGTAGTCGATTTGTGAGGTTTTTTGCTGCACCTATTCGGACAGTTTCTTCGTATGTTCAGTTGATACCTTTGCAGGACTGTATGAGCAATTCCTGGGATCAGTTACGAATGAAGTGGGTGTGTGAATAGGGAACTGAGCTTTCTGAGGACTTGTGGGATAATAGCTGGAGGGGGTCAGTGAGGGCTAAGGTTGATTTAAATCTGAGGTATATTCACCAACGTCTTTTAGGCCGTATTTATTGGATGCCAGTGAGGATGAAAGAGAGAGGTTTGGCTGATGTGGACTTGTGCTGGGGATATGGAAGTTCGAGAGGGACATACATACATATGCTCTGGGAATGTAGTAGGGTAGTAGATTTTTGGAGAGAGGTTTTAGATTGCGTTGACATGGTTACTGGTGTGATATTGCCTTGTACTTTTCTATCAGTGGTTTTCCTTTCAGCTGATAGTCGGAAGGTGGAGTTGTGGGATTGTTCAGATTGGATTGATAGGGCATTGTTGATGGCCATAAAACAAATAATGAAAGTGTTGAAATCCAGGAAGAAGCTGCATTGTGAGAACTGGGTGTCAGATATGCGGACACTTTCTTGGTATGAGAAGACTCAGGCGATTCAACATCATAGGGAAACTGAATATGAGGAAAGATGGGGGTAATTTGGTGATCTATTTGGTTAAGGTGTAGGCTTTGGTCTTTCTGTTAATGGACTTTGAAGTTGGGGGAGTGGGTGAGGATATATGTTTTGTGTTGTTGTAGCTTGTGTGTTTTTGTTTTGTTTTGTCTTATTGTGAGGTAAGGGGTGGGGATAATTTCTGACTTCTTTTCTTGCAGAAATACTGTTCACTTTGTGATAATTTACGTTTTACTGAATTGTTGTATTTGGAGTGTTTTTCACCTGTTCCCACTCTGATGTTTCAGATTTTATTTTGTTGTATTGTTTTATATATATTTAAATAAAGTTGAAAAAAAAATGAGTTCAGCAAAAATGCCATTCGAGACTTTCAGAAGGGTGTGGCCATGCAGGGAAAGGCAACGCCCCAGACAACTGTATTTCAATCCACAGACCCCAGCCAGATAGATAATTACATTAGTCCCAGGTTTCTTGGCAATTCGCCATGATGGGGTTTTGGTATGATATGGTAGGATCTAAGAACACCCAAAGTCAGCTGCCTAACAGACCTTCCCAGGAATTGGGGGAACAGAGTAGGTTTAACCCTGCCAAAATGAATGATATATGGCAATCACACAGGGCCAATGTATTGTGAGAAACCTGAGGGTGTCCTTAGATCTACTCCGCTTGGGGCCTATTCTGAGGTGGCCTGGGAAAGGCCATCATTGTTGGATCCTGACACTGGGGGGTGGAGAATCAAGGGAAGATCACCTGGGTGGCGGGTCCTTGGGAATTGGCAGTTGGGTACCCGCAGGCATGGTGTCCAGCCTTTTCATTTGAGGAGACCAAGGATAGGACACAGGTTATGACCAATATAACGGTACTAGAAAGAGGGTGAGGAAGAGATGGGTTAAGGGTAAAGTACCCACTGGTGAGACACAGTATTCCACTTTCCCTATTAAAAACCACTCTAACCTTCACTGGCCTTTATGGGCCATTGTAAGACAGCTCTCCTAATTTTCCCACATCTTGTGTATCACAGTACTGGGATGAGGAACAGGTGACTAGGAGTACTGGGACGAGGAAGATGCTTGCAAAGTACTGTGCAAGTCAGGCATGTCCCTCTTACTACAGTCAGTCACATCCAATTAAGAAACCATACCTGTAACCTGTCAAGTGGGTACAGGTGTATACAAGGAGAGGCAAAGTACAACAAGAGGATGACCAAAGGGAGGCCTGTGTGGGAGAGACCAGCGGGGGACCCTGTGCATGAGGAGGTAGCCATGGTGGGACCTGAGAGGAAGCCAGGGCGTCAGCCAAAGTCCCAGAGAACTTGTGGAGCCCAGTGCAAGCATGGACATTAGACTGCCACATGTGTGGGAGCCTCCATGGTTTGGAGAAAGCAGCTGGCGCTGCGGACAAGGAAGAAAGAAGAAAGGATGCCGCTTGCATCCCTGGAATAGCACCAGAGATGCCGGTGTTTGCTGGAAAGCAACCAGAGAGTGAGCAGGGCTCGCATTTCCTGGCTGTCAACCAGCAAAGCATACAGTAATCAGCAAGGCTGCCGGAGAGTAAGGTTGAAGACCAGTGAGAGCAGGGAGATGGAACTCGAGGCTGGGGCACTCCTAGCAACTACGTGTAATGAATGAAAGGCGGTATGGAGCATATTGAATTCTGAATCCAATGACAATTCGAAGCAAAGTTAAATCACACATGGTAAATGCATATTGAATACCATACTGAATGAAAACTTAAAGTAAAGTTAAATCACGCATAGTGAAAGCATATTAAATACCAAACTGAATGAAAACTTGAAGGAAAGGTTAACCAGGAATATTGAATACTGAACAGAATGAAACTTTGTGAGCAAAGCTAATAGCTGATGAAAGTAAAAGGGGAGAATCTGCATTTGAAAGCAGCCTATGAAATAAGAGCACATGTATGAAAGACCATAACAGAAAGGTGGGGAATGAAATAAGCCCACCCCAGAAAGAACGTTATGAATGGCTGCAATGCGACAAAGCCCAAGACTGGCATGAGATGTGTGACAAGTTATGGCAAAGCTAAGAGACTAATCAGGAGAGGCCACGAGAATGTGAACCTGCACATAAATCCAAGAGGCCAACAAGGAGAAGTAAAGTGAATGTGAATCTGTGCACAGGGGTAAATACAGAATAACCTGTGGGGGGATTGAAGAGTCTAGGGGTTTCTGGTTGCGTGGCCTGTGATGAGTGGACATTGTGGTCTGAGATCTGCACCTAGACTTAGAAGTTACTACGTAGAAGTCTTGGGATAAGGGAACCATGAGAATTGATGAACTGTCAATACTGTCCTGAACTGTGTTGCTTTGGACATTGGGAAGGGAATCCCGAGGATTGTGTGGAACTATATTGTCCCGAACTTGGGAAAGGGAACCGCAAGGATTTGTGGAACTTTCCTGGACTTGGGGAAGTCGAGCTGAGCAGGAAGCTAAGAGATGAAAAAAGCTTCGAACTTTGTTTCGATCACCATTTCTTTTATTATTGACATCACTATATACTGTTTAGCTTTAGTTCTGAGGGTAAGGATAGGTTTTGGACACAGACATACTTTTAACTTGGACTTCTGACTCAGACTTTCCTTAGTTTCGTTCAGGTAGGAACATCCCACCTTAGCATATGGTAAGTTAGGCCTTCAACCATTCTGATATTTAATTTAATAAATCATTTGATTTTGAACTTTAAATATGTTGCCTGTGTCCTTGCTTCATGATGCCGCACCAGTACATAGATAGGTTTATTGAAAATAGAAATCAGCAAAGGGAGCAGTATCAATCAAATGAGACACAAAATGCGAACTACTGCCCTCACTCCTATCTTCAGGCCTCCCCACAGGCATATCATGGACACAGAACAGTCTTTCCACGCTCCCCACCCCCTCTGTCCTGGGAGTTTAGGGACAACACTAACAGGAAATTAGTCTCCTGAAAAGAAACCTAAATAGGTCTGACCAAAATGATTCCAACCAGTACTAGCCTAAAAATCATAAGGATGCTTTTAGGGATCTGGAAAGATGCCAGTACTTAGAGACACAATTGAAACTATTAGTTGAACAGATAGTACGGCTGTGCATAGGGCAAAAACAGCAGATGATAGAGCAGATGAGTGATAATGCAGAACATAAGAGTGACATTGCACAGGGCAGTAGCAGATGATTAATCAGCCAGACTTCCCACACCAAAGGCAAACATGATACACCATTGTTTTAACAAACTGAATTGATTAGTAGTTTGAAATTAAGAAAACATCCAAGTGAATGAAAACATAAAACAGTTGTGCACCACAATGGATGTAAGTGAAGGAAATCAAAATGGCACAGACAGAGCAAAGAGGGGTTGGGGTGAGAACTCAAAAGATGCTAATCAAGGGGGTTAGTCAGTAGCAAAACTCCAAATGAATTCTCTGGAAAGAAAAATAAATAGAGAAATTGAAAATGAAATGGGCAAAAAGGGGGGTAAAATGTCATTTCACATGCCTCTTTGTTTAGGAAGAAGGCAGGCAGACCTAAAGAAAATAAGCCCTGAGATGAGCAACAATTCACATTTCCTGCGTATACTTGAAGAATGTGAAGACAGGTATTATGCCCCTCTTACAATTGAGGAGAAATACAATGTGTTTGCAATGGTGGATAAAGGCACAGAGGCGACAGTGATGTCAAATTGTTGGAGAACATAAATGAAGGGAGACTCCCACAAGACATTTTGAAATTGAGATAGATTAAAGTCCCTGTGCATAATTTCAATGGGGATGAAATACCGGTGGAAGGTGCCGTTGAAGTTGACATCAAGGTAGGGAAACAGACTGAGACACGAAGTGGTGGTCACACCCATTGAGGAGACACCATTCCTATTTGGAGCAAATTGGCTGAAGAAATCTTCACCTATGATTAATGGGGTGAATGGGGTGCTGTGCTATTTGGACAAACAGCCTCTGAGGCCTCAAAGGGTGGTGAGCCAGAGCAGCAATGTAAATGAATGCCACACCATTGCTAGGTCAAAGAGAGCAGTGGAGGTGTATCATCAAAATGGCGTTGTACCTAGTGTCACTGTCATACTTATGTGCCATGATGAAATAATAGGAGAAAAAGAGAAGCAGTCTTGAAAATTTGAAAACATCCGCCGACAGGCGGATTCGCCGGCGGCCAGCTACTAAGGCCATACAAAGGCCCTGTTAGCGCCTGAGACTACCATCCCATCTGCATCACCGAGGGAAGAGGGCAGGAGCCCTTCCTTCCTCCCCCGAAGTAGCACCAAGCACGTGGTGGGCTCCGAGAAGATCATCAGAGCCACACCAGCCACAAGCGTTCTTTTCCATCCGGCAGCACAGTAAGGATTATTGGAGACGAATCCAATTGTGCTGATTTCCCCCAAAGCCCCCATTTTGGGCTACAGTTGATACCAGCTGCACAACGGTCTGCATCCAGCCAGCACGGCCTGCCTGACAGTGTCTGTTCACTCTGCCTGACTTTCGCATGCCGGGCGCATCGCGGCATGAAAACGAGGCTTGTGTCCTCGCTAGTACAAATTTGAAAACATCCGCCGACAGGCAGATTCGCCGGCGGCCAGCTACCAAGGCCATACAAAGTCCCTGTTAGCGCCTGAGACTACCATACCATCTGCATCACCGAGGGAAGAGGGCAGGAGCCCTTCCTTCCTCCCCCCAAAGTAGCACCAAGCACGTGGTGTGCTCCGAGAAGATCATCATAGCCACAGCAGCTTTGAGCATTCTTTTCCATCCGGCAGCACAGTAAGGATTATTGGAGACAAATCCAATTGTGCTGATTTCCCCCACAGCCCCCACTTTGGGCTAAAGCTGATAGCAGCTGCACAACAGTCTGCATCCAACCAGCATGGCCTGCCTGACCGTGTCCATTCACTCTGCCTTATTTTGCATGCTGGGCGCATCACGGCATGAAAACGAGGCTCGTGTCCTCACTAGTACAAATTTGAAAACATCCACCGGCAGGCGGATTCGCCAGCGGCCAGCTACCAAGGCCATACAAAGGCGCTGTTAGCGCCTGTTGGCGCATGGAAGGCGTGGCGTGGCCTTATCCTTTGATCCTGATGCCTAAAGGTACGACATTGCTGTATCCGATTTACCCAACTGTAATTTCTGCACAGTGTTTCTAACTAATGAATATTATATCGACCATTTCAGTTACGTTGCATTTTGCTGATCCGTTGTACCTCTGGCTTATTGATTAGCTAATTGCTAATGCTACCAGAGTTAAGACTTGTGAGACACTGACCATGCCTGATACTTGATCACACTGAAAAGTATTTTCCTAACTGTTAGCTTATAACTTTGCACAGCTTTGCTTGTCTATTTGGAGTCGACTATATGTGAGCACAATTGCCATGCCCCTATCCTCATTGTAGATGTTTATATGCCCCAATTATGCTTATGATCATAACATAACCTGATTGTGCTTTAGACTACCTATTTAAATTATACCTGTATGTCTAGCCTGCATAGCTCCTACTATGGTAGCTAATTCCTTTATCAGAATACGGCGCACTAGCCCCCTACTCAGTGTCTCCACTAGCGTGACTAGTGTTTACTGTGATTGTGCACAATTTCCTACCATGCCAACTATGTATGAATGAAAACTGAACAAGCTACCTTTTGACTAAACTAGTAACTCTACCCAGCATGCAACTGCATTGGAACCATTCAAAATTGTTAATTAGTTAGACTTCCTGAATCTTATGCAGCAGTTACTCTGTTGAAACAGCCTACCTTGCATTATGCAGATATTGCTATCTATAGTTATGTTCCCTTTCTGCATAATACCCCACTTCACCCCCTGTACTAAAGGACACTTTATCAAGATTGATGAAGGATTAGCTAGATTGGGATGTCAGCGCCACTTCCCTATCCCCTGCCCCACCCCTTTCCTCCCCTCAGTACCCCCATTCCCTGCACAAACTGCACCCACATTATATCCCGTTTCCAGACTTGGCACTAAACAGGATACTACGTCATTGGATGGCACAACCTTATCACCCATCATCGTCAAGACAACCCCTCTGCCACCTGATACACCTACCACCTTCCCTGACATTACTAAGCGTAATGATAGACTAGGTAGCAGACTATCTATCATCCATCAATTTCTCACTAGCTAAATATAGCCATAAGACCACCTATATAGCCAGCACTGCATCCACTAATAACAAACCTAGGCGAAAAAACAAAACTCACACCTGCATAACTAAAAACCTAGTTGACATTAGCCCTAGCCTATCCTTGAACGGTACACAGTCGCAACCCATCAAAGGAGCTTTACTGAATGTCAGGTCCCTTGTGGCACACGCAATAGAGATTGCAGACACCATTTTGAATAACAACCTCGATTTCCTTGTGGTGACAGAAACCTAGCTGCACGATGCAGCAGGTCCTTCTGTTACCTGACAACTACTCCATCCTCAGAGCGGACAGGCCCAATGCTAGAGGAGGAGGAATAGCCATCATATTCAGATCTACTCTTAATATAAGAATAGCCACCCCATCCTCATTGCGATCATGTGAACTTCTTTCCGTCATGTTCCAAATTTCGCCCAACAATACTATCACAATCCACATTATCTACAGGCCTCCAGGACCCCTGGGTCATTCGAAGAAGACATTACTTCCCTAGCAGCTGACACCACTAAACCTCTGGCGCAAAACATCATTCTAGGTGACTTCAACCTTGGCTACAATGATGCCAGTGACCTACACGCCTTCTCTCTCGCAACAGCATTAACAGAACAAGGCTTCACTATACTTAGCACCAAACCCACCCACGAGAAAGGTTGAATACTTGACTGGGTAGCAGATCTTAATTGTAACATCACGCTATTAGACTATACACAACTAGTGTGGTCTGACCACCACCTCATCACCTTAGAAATTAACGTTAATAACTTGGAAAAGAAAAGGTTCACTATTGCACCTCCTTGTCACACGAGGAACAAACAAAATATTACAGCGGAGACCTTAGTACCTTTGATAGCCCCCACACTAAATGCCCTACCGGAAACTAATGTTCCTAACTCGCTGATCGCCACTTACAATGAAACCATGACCAAAGCCATCGATGCTATCGCCCCATTAAAATGGTGCAAAAGTAAACCCAAAGCCCATCTGAACTCGTGGTTTACTCCAGAACTAAAACTACTCCGTACAGAAAAGAGAAAATTAGAAAAACTTTGGAAATCCACCCCACACCCGAAAATAAAACTAACCTTGCTACTATCATTGCCACCGACAAAAATAAGACAATCCAGCCTAAAAAAGAAACCTTCAATGTCAGAATTAGCCAAGCAGGCTCTAGTACTAAAGAACTATTTAACATCTTAAGAGAACTAGAGAACCCCAACCCACCGGCAGATAAATGCATTAAGGATACACCCTGGTGTACCAGCATTCAAAACGCCCTATCCAATAAAATCAAAGGTCTCCAGACCAAAATAGCTGACAAAAGGACACAACTTAGATCCAATAATCCAACACTATCTCCTACCGTTCACATTAATTCAGGCTTCAAATGTAATAGAGCCTCCATATTGGAAGTTCAAAAAGTCATTGCATCCTTAAAACCGTCTAATTGCAAAGGTGACACTTGCCCTGCTCAAAATATAAAAGACACAGCAAGAGATCTATCCCCATTTATTACAAAACTCATAAACTCCTCCTTCTCCAGTAATTCCATCCCAAGCAATCTGAAACAGTCCTGGGTCCTCCCACTACTGAAGAAACAGACTCTAGATTTGGCTATACCTACCAATTATAGACCGATCCCGACAGTCCCCTTCCTGTTGAAGATCTTGGATAGAATTGCTTAGCTGCAAATTCAAGAATACAACAAATTACTCGGAACCCGCCAATCTGACTTCAGACCTCAGCATGGAATAGAAACTGCCCTTGTTGATCTCAAAAGCCAGATTGACGAATTGAAAGACAAAGGTAAAGTGGCCATCCTACTCCTCCTGGATCTTTCAGCTGCTTTCAATCTGGTAGACCACAAAATATTATGTGATCACCTATCATCAGCAGCTCCCTTCTCTAGTTCGGCAGTCACTTGGATCCAATCTTTCCTTGAGAACAGAACCATGCGTGTGTTCTCACCTTCGATGGCTGCTGATCCCATCCCCATTACATGCGGTGTCCCACAAGGATCCTGTGTATCGCCCACTTTGTACAACATTTTTACAAAGCCACTATTCGACAAACTGGACTGTCTGGGTGTCACCTACTTGAATTACGCAGATGAAACCCAGATACTCCTACCCCTATCAGGTACCTATGATAACGATGTCGCGCGGATCAATGAGGTCTACATCATCATTCAGGCATGGATGGCCATACACGGTCTCTGCCTGAATGATGATAAGACTGAGTTACTTCTAGTCGGCTCACATAACAACCTTCTTAAACTGAGTCCTAACTACACAAGTATCCTCATTGATGGAAATAATATACCCGTAGCCAAAAATGTGAAAACATTAGGTTTTTACCTCGATGCCCAGTCTAATCTAATCAAACAAGTAAACATGACGTCCTCAGCCACTGCCTATACCGGCAAGTTGTTCAGGGCTTGTAGACCCTTATTATCACCCACCAGCTGCCTTACACTGGCGACAGCTCTCATTCCATCCAAATTGGATTATTGCAACAGCCTATACCTAGGCACCAATAAATCCATTACAAATACATTACAGATCTTAGAACAGCATTGAATATCCCCAAAAGAGAGAATATCTCAGTAACTAGAAAACAACACAAGTGGCTCGCTATACAAAGAAAAAAATCGACCTTAAAACCATCTGCCTCACTCACAAGGTGCTTAATCGTCAAGCACCGCCCTATCTCACAGACATATTCACTTGGAAAGTGCCTAACAGAATTACGAGATCTTCCATCACACCATGGTGGTGCCTAGATGTAACTTAAAAGGAGCTGGTGGTGCCAGTTTCCCAGTACTAGCTACTCAGCTATGGAACACTCTCCCTCACAACATTCAAATTATCCAAGAATTTGACATTTTTAGAAGTCACGCCATCGCATGGATATTCAACAAAACTTAAACGATACTATTCCGCTGCTACCTGCTATGACCTAATGTTATAACATATCTTCCATGTATACTGACCAACCCAAAGACCTATGTACGTATTTATATCCAGTTCATACAAACTGCATCTACGTACAATTGTATATACTATGCCATGTAATATCTTCCTGACTGCACAAACTGGATTTCCTTTGCATAACTATCTATAAATTGTATATACAGCGCCATGTAACCATTCCTTTCCAAACAAGCGCCTAGTTACCCTTGGGTCTAGTGCACGTAATAAATAAAATAAACAAACAAACAAACAAACAGTCATTAGAGATCCACTTGGATCCTAAGTGGAACTGGCAAACACAGATAGATGATAAAACACTGCAGTTCTATCTAAGTTATGAAGAATGTGAACAATGTGATGTTTCAGACTCAGATCAGGAGAAGTATATTTCAACTATTGTAGAAATACACATGAAAGAATGTCATGCCTGGATACCTGGGCATGAGAATGGGCATGCAGAAAGGATTGAGGTAGTGTTAGCCCTGGAACAGGAAAGGAGTTTGATTAATGAGAAAATGTTCAAACAAATGCCTGACAGTGAAGTAATGCCATGTTTTAAAATACAAAATCAACACATTTTTGTATTAGATGGTCCTGTTTGGGACAGTGATGTGTGGGCAGATGTATGTTGAACATAACAAGCATTAATCAAAACATATGGATTTTAAGCAAAACCAAAGCCAAGTTCTATTTGGGAAATGACTTCATGCACAGAATGTGTATGGTTTTAGATTTCCTGAATAAAAACGTTTGGTCTAGACTGGGTGGAGCATTGCCTACATTTGAGGATAGAAGGCAAGCCTACCAGTGTGTGCAAATAATGCTAAACGCAGTTGAGCTTCAAATCAAGAAGAATGTTACCATTCCTGCATTCACAAGGCAATTCATAATGGCAGGAAGGGACAGAAATCGAAGGAGCTAGAGGCATTTGTGTGTCTCAATGAATCCATGAGACAGCAGGAGCTAGCATGTGAATCCACACCTTTAGTAGAAGTTGAGGATGGTTCCATCCGAATACTGGTGAATAACGAAGGATGTCAGGACATTTACCTGGAAGAAGGTAAACCATTATGGATGGCAATGCAAGAAGCATACTACACCGCAGATTTAAACAGCCTAGTCATTGGGAATATTCCTGAATGCTATGTCATCTCACATGGTGAATTGCCTGAGTCTTTAGATTCTAACCCAATACAATTTTCAGAATTCAGTCAGTGTATCCTTATGAACCATATGATGTGATTTGTTGTCATTAGGATGATTGGATCCTACTTACAGTGGATGAGCAAGAGAAGGTCGAGGCTGGAATGCCAAGGTACTTGAGTGTGGCACCTCTCTAAAGAGATACTGCCATGAAGTTAGAAGAAGGCACATCAATTCCTCAGTTTAAGGATTTTCACGTATTTTGTAACATTATATAGGAGCAAATCCAGGCCGCTGATGCCTGCACCAAAGAAGAAGAGAAAGACCAAATGAGAAAAATATTCATTGCTAAGAACGCCTATGATTGTGGTCATACTGATCTGCATGTTGCTTCACTACCGAAAGGCTATGGTAGGAAACCTCGTTTTATGCTACCCATGGCCTGTTTAGAGTCCTTGCCAGAAATAATTCAAAATCTGGATTCAAGTGGAATTTCATTCACAGTACCTCAAACACACCCATATTAGGTGCACTGAAACCCAATGGTCAGTGGCAGGCTTGAGATAACTGGATAAGAGGGTGCCTGTGTCAAGGTGGCCTCTCACATTCATTGACCAAGGCCTTGCACAAATTCAAGGGTCAAAGGTTTTTACTACCCCTGATCTAACAGCAGGGTATGGGCAGAGGAAGGTCAAGAAGGATGAGAATGGAAGGACAGTTGAGAGAGGAAGTTGTCACTTGCATGACTGTGTAGCTGTAGACAATACAGATGATACAGAATTAGAAACACATTTGACTGTATTTGAAACATCACCATATTGGGGGTGATCCTGAAAAATAATTGGTAGCCAGAATTGGGAATGTGTGGGTCAAATGTGAAGGTATCCCACAATTGAGCATGAGAATAGGTCTCAAAACACTCAAACATGCTAAACGAATTCAGGCCATCAACAATCTTGCTTCAATAAATGAGATGAAAGTTCACTGGAGAAAGAAACAAAGGCATTCCAGGTAAAGAAGGAAATGGCAAGGCTGATCAATTGTCACACAAACTATGAGAAGAGCAAAAATGTATTATAACTGCCTAGGCAGGGAAACATCAAAAAAGATATTCAATTGTTATAAATACTGGAGGGGGTATCTGTATATATGGTTGTGACAGAGGCACAGAGCACCGCAGCCAAGGCTCTCAATTTGGTAACATTGGACGAGTAGCCAGACTTAAGCTCTCAGGAGGTGATGCAGGCCGGTTGTTAATTAAAGTAAATTCCCAAGTCTCCACAAAGGAATGTCCACACACTATGTTAGATGATAACACAGCTTCCTTATAATAAATAAGTTAGCTACCAATCACATACAGATAAATAACACACTGTGTACTGTGGCAATACTATTAGAAAATGGCAACAATATATACACTCTATGTGGTACCACACTAGACTTAAATTCAGTAATAATGCATCCTTGGGCAGTCTTAAAAAGGCCTGCAAATTCTTAAGTAAGGTGTACTTTCATATACTAAGGGAGAAAGGCAGGTTTGTTTCAGAACAAAGAGAGTATACCAGAATCAGAGTGAAATGGTAATACTGTGTGAGGACCTTCCGACTTGGGCAACCTGTAATGGAAAAGTTAGGGAGTAACGTATCTTGTATTTTACAGCCCAGCCCAACAATGTTCAATAATGGCCTGCTTTCTTTTTACAGGTTCTAACACCCAAATGTACCTGAGATGGGAAAGGACACCAGGATCCAAGTTGACTCTGAGACGCATGGGTGACTCCTGATGCTTGAAGATGCTGTCATTCGTCACAGTACCTTTGGTGCCTTGGAAGGCGAAGTGGCAGAGTTCCTTTGCTTTGCTTGATGGGACCCCTGAAGGATGGCCCCCTTTGCAAGAAGAAGTTGCTGGGCTGTGTAGACCAAGATCCAAAAGAATGAACCAAGTGCTCTCGGAAAAGCAGCAGCTTCAGTCTTTGCAGAGGTCTCTGTTGTACAGTTGTTACTCTGGACGTTGATGTCCTAGGAAGGGAAACTTGCTGTGGACTCCAAAAGGTCAGGTTGATAGAGATAAGACCCTTGGGGACCTTGGATGACTTTTAACAGTGATGGGTGCAGTGCCTGAAGCAGGTATCGAGTTTCAGGATTTCGCAGTTTACCGTCTTTTGAATCTCCAGTGCCATAGTCGCAGTAGGGACCTCTGGATGGCTTCTGGTGACCTGGACTGGACCACGGACCTTCACCAAAGCTTTACCCTTGTGATGTCTACTTTGGATTTTGGTGGCAGGAAACTCAACAGCGGACCTTCCTCTGCACACAACAAACTGGTATGTTCAGTGGGAAAAAGTGTTCAGCTGTCATATCAGGGATGTCCCTTGAAGGATTCTTAGATCTGGTGGAACTTTTGCAGCTCCCAGTGTTAACCAGTAATATGCCTGTGTACCCTCTCTTCTTGGCAGTAGACAGCAATCTGGCTTCCAAAGGTCACATCCATTCTTCCAGACACTGGGTAACACAACTAGACTGTTTCACCTAAAGAGGTCGAAGCATTCCTCTTATGGACTCACAAGGTCAGCTTCTCTGGGCGGCAGGCACAGAGGACTGACTTCCTGAGTACTTTTGAAGAGTAGCAGGTGCATGATAGTCCCTCATAGCTCAGGAATAGGTCTCCCATCCAGGTCCTCTCTTGATTCCATCCTTGGGTCAGCTCAGCAGCTTTTGGATTCCTTGAAAAAATGCAGCTGCAGACTCCTTCCTCTGACTGGACCCAGGATTCAAGATTCAGGTTTCAGCTTCAAACTGATGAGTGAGGTGTCCCTAGATATACACATTTGTTTCTCATTCACTCACATTGAGCCAGGCTCAGGCAGCCAATCATTCACAAATGCATTCAGGCCACCAATCAGGCTTGCAGGCATTCAGGTCATTCACTACACCCAGACACCCATAGCACAGAATGTGGATTGGAGTAAGCACCCAGCCTTTCAGCCTTTCACTGCATTCACTCGGTTTAAGTCAGGGCTGGCACAAGCATTGTGTCACACACAAAAAGCAGACACCCCCAATACAAAACGTGATTTGGCTTCATACTCGATTCATACAGCCAGTCAGGGGGAAGGAACAGAGACATGGATTCCCAGGACTTTGGGAAACAGGATGTAGAGGCAATAGAAAATAAGAGTCTACAGTGGCCATCTTGCCTTTGTTCAGGAATCCATTCATTCCTATGGCACGGTCTGGGTGTCTCAAAAATGGAGGACTCTCAGAGCTATTGCCACGTCAGCACCCTGCTCCATGGTCAACACGTATGTGTCTAAAACATACATAACGGGTACAAGGGTGTACCCCCACCCACAGGTGTCCTAAGGGTATTCCATGGGTGTTGTTCACCAAAGTGAAAAATGAAGAGCTCCACTGCCAGAGGTCCAGACTAGACCTCAGAGGCAGAAAACATACATAAAGCACATACAGAGAAGTGGGAGGACAAGGACTAGGAGGCTGTGCCCCTCCAAAAGGCATTTCCATCATCACAATAGTATTCTAAAAAAGGGCCTGTTGTATAGTGTATTGCAGAAAGGAAAAAACAACAAATGTTACAAATAACTTACCTTTTCCAAGCTTCTAATTCACCCACATCATTTGCACTATAAGCATTTCAATACATATGGTAACTCTATTGGTTTAAACGTGACTAAATGAGAATTTAAAAAAAAGTGTAGTTAGTTTGCATCGAGCTCATATCTACATGTATCAGCTAAACACAATTTGCGATCGGTTGATTCACAAGAAGTATGAGTGAAGTGAATGATTACATACATTTCAATCAATCCCTATGTGAGGTGTGACAGTGTGGCATTGCGATTGCAACCTGACATCTGCTCCCGTTGGCCTAAGCGGTTTGGCACCATTTTACCATTCTCATCATTGTGAACCATTTATCTCTGGTACTCTTTGCAACTCGTCATTGGAAACGTTGCTGGCCTGAATTCCCTTTTCATGATTTCATCTATCCTATCATTGACCTTTCATGCTGGGACTTAGCTACTTGCAAACATCACCATCTTTCAATGGCAAGGATATGTGTATCTATTACATGCTTATATGTGATATATCTATAAAAATCTGTGTCTTCATTAGGGGTTTTTATTTCTATTATGTACATGTGGTGATGGTTAAGTGTGAGCGTCTGGAGAATAAACAAGTATTCGTAATTGATCCTACTTTGTGTGTAATGGCATTCTGCATGACTTCTTCCTTAACTAATGAAACCTTATTGGTGCACTTTATCACGTAGAGGGCAGTGTTGTGCCTTATTATCTCTTCCTTAAGAGAAATATGTTCCACCAGTTATTGCTCTGTTCTTACAGGTATATGCCGTTTATTGTAATACATTTTGACATACTTCTCAGTAACACAATGGGCCTCATTACGAGGATGGCGGTAAGGGGTTAACGGAGCCGGTAAAGGTGCCAGAGCCGTTAAACCCTTACCGTCCTATTAATAGGTCTGCTCGCGGGACCTGCTCTGGAAGCCTGGTTTTACCAGACGTCCTTAGCGGGTCCCACGAGCGGCCCAGCATGCTAACAATGAACCCGTCATTAACGGGCCAGTTGTTAGCATGATCCCCATTCCCATTGAGCCAAATGGGAATGGGGATGGTCCGTGTCTGGGTTCCCTGAAAGGGGAAATACTGGGCCCTCCAAGGTCCGGTCCCGAGTTTCGAGGCAGCCATGCCATTATTAAGGGCATGGCTGCCTACAAACTTATAATGAGGCCCAATGTGTTATACGTCTTTTGAATGCTTGCCTGGGAACTCAACTAGAATCATATATTTTGCCCAATCAGTATGCTTTGTTCTGTCCTTTTCGCACTGTGGTCTGCTCTCTAATGACCCCACTGAGCTTGGGAAAAGGTTTGCCTCCCTGGTGTTAGTGGATCACTGTGCAGCATTTAACTGTATGATCTGAATAGTTACAGTTGAGTTGTGTGTATGTTTCCTTGCAAAGAGCTTGGTTGATATTTTATGCTGTGGGGGTGAGGATGTTCATCCATGTGAGACGGCCAACTAGATTCCGACGCCTACATGTACTGCATGCTCAGTTTAGTGTAAAGGGCTACTGTCTTTCATTGTTATTGTTAATACGTGCCCAGAATGAAATTGATTATGGTAATACTTCGGCTGTGCAAGGAAAATCCATTGCCTCTAACATCAGACTAAGCTGACACTTGCATAATTGATGTTAAATGCAGTTGGGTTCACTATGGCATGGGGTTTTGTTTGACTCTAGGGTGAGTAGACAATGATTCACTTAAGCATGACTGCTCATGCTTTGTTGGGCCTTCATAAGAGAATCTCTGTTGGGTGTGTGGGTGTTTATATGTGTGTGTGTGTGTGGTTGCTGGCTTCCATGCTGGTTGCTCATTTCAACAAGGACTTTCGCAGCTTGTATTTAACAATGAGGCTATTTGCTTTTTGCTGATTCTGCGAGGACCAATGGTGGAGATGTTGCATGGTGCACTTTTGATGCAGGTTTCTCACATAAGTCTATGGCCTGGCATTGACAGAGATATACCCAGTTCTGATTGCTAGCAAACACCATGCGCTGCATTTCTTAAATATTGAAAGCTTTTCCTCGTTTGTGAGAGCCAAGCTTCCAGGGCAGCTGAGCTGTCTGAAAATAAAGACATCTCGCCAACTCTCACTTTGGAAGCTCCTGGAGCAGAGTTTGTTATCTGTGTGCTAAGCCACTGACATGACAGTGTAACCTGAGTTCCAAAGTCAGTAGGTGGGGGTGCTGCCGTGACTGGTACTGAGACATGGTCTGAAATTGCGATCAAGTCAGAAGGGCTGATTGTACGGCAGTCACGAGTGAGTATTAATGAGTTGAACACATTTTGGAATTTCCTGCAAAGGGTGATTTGGCCAGGTTAAACTGATCTAAAGGGCTATTTCTTTTTCATGGTATCTGAAGAACAACAAAGCTGCCCGGAATTAAATTGATTATAGGAATAATTCTGTTATGCAAAGAAATCCATTGCCTCTAACGTCAGACTAAACTGACATTTGGCTAAAAGGGAAAAGGGTAGATATGAGAAGGGGCTATTTCATAAAGTTCATCTGCTTTCATAACCAACTGAATTGCATACTAAGGCATGTCCCAATTACATCCCCAATCTATTAATAGTATACCAGGGATTAACCATGATACATGCAGTATCAATGCATAGTATAGAATTTTCAGAACCCAAAGAAAACTGTCAGTGTGTGTTAGGGAGAATTCACCAGACTGGCTAATTTCCCTTACCTACTGAGTCCCTCAGCAGCTTTGCTGTATTTTTAGGATTTTTTTTTTACCTGGTAAGAGTGTGAGCCTTTTTTCCCACTCTTACATGTGTTTTGCTGTGTGTGTTTAAAATGTTCTTGTGTTCATAACTGTGGAGCCTCACCTACTCCATGGGCATCATCTTTTTACTGTGTGTTACACAGCACCTTCAGTGCAGTGACACAGGGTTGTCTTTTAGACTTTCCAACTCAGACTCCAGTTTCTGGGACTGACTACTGTCTCCCAGAACATGTAAAGTTGCCATTAACTTTATTAGTCTTTTATATCCACAGACCCAGTGCAAACTTTCTTACATAGAGTACTGGAAAGGGTTAATACTTATCACCTTTTGGCTGTTTCTCTTGGAGCATTGTTTCGCTCCCTTTTCATTAAGACATGGCTGGTGGCAGTGGTAAGTACCCTATTTTTCCTACCGCAGTTATGTTAAATAGCCTTGGTAGTGTTTTAGGCTATCTTGGTAGCCTCAAACTTAAAACCGCTCACCATATACATTTTTATATGGTTCTGGCTGGGTTTAGTCACCATTTATTTTTGAGAATGTCTTTCTCATGTTTTACTCCATGTGCCAAACCAGGTTTGGTTCCTTTGTTCACCGTCTTTTTGCAGGCTTCTACACAGAATCCCTTCTTAGGCGCCTGAAAGTCTGCATAGGCAGGATGTGAGGGAGGGGTTTTAGGACCCCTGCCATGGGTTCCCTTGTAACCCAAGTCGCACTCCTGTTTGATTGGCTAGGTGACTGTCCCACCAGGACAGCCACCCTGCTGTTTGATTGAAAGCCAGGCTGTGTGAATGGGGGAAAACTGCATAAAAAGCAGGTCTCTGGATCTGGAAAGGCAGAGTAGCCACTGGAACGAAAGAACCGATGAAGAGCTGACAGAAGAGGACCCCTACAATGACTGACCCGCCGGTGAAGCCCTGCTGCAGGTGGTCCGAATCTTCAGACTCCAATGACAGAGGAGATATAGCTGGAATCTTCTTCCCCTGAGCTGGTGGGACCAACCAGTTCGCCCAAACTTCAAACCAGGACTCCCTCCTCTGGTCGAATTTGCTGTACAGAGCTACAGTGAACCGGATAGCCAGGAACGTCGGACCCTGCTTGGGTTTTAAGGAGCGCACCTTTTATTTGTTGCTTTGCTCTGCTGCCGGTTTCTTCCCTGGGCAGTGCAGGACCCTCCAGTCTTCCTACTTCATATCAGTCCGACAGTCGATTCAGGAACTGTGAGCCTGCAGGAACTGCCACAAACGTCTGCCTCAGCTACAGCTTCTTCTCCATTTAAAGGTAATGTGCAAATCCGGTTGTTCGTTTCATCCAGCGCGGTGAAGGTATGTGAAACCTTTCGCCAATCTAAGGGCATGTCCTTCTCTACTGTTTAAACAAACTGCTCTGCCGACCAACTTCGTCTGAAGCTCAAAATCTACCCTTGCACAGCTCCTACACCTACTCCTAGTCATTATTCATTCACAATCTAGAACACAGCACATACTTGGAAGAATATTAGGAAAACTGCTAACTGCATCAGCTTTTGCCATCCCTCCTCCCAAGACCCACCACCACCACCAGCTGGAGGACCTTCACAATGAAATAAGCGCAATACTACTTTACCACTTTTGGAAATGTACCAAAGGCTAAAGCTACCAAAGTGAAATGCACTGTACTCAGTCACGGACAACCCGGGTAGTATTCCTATGGGACCACCTCCATGTGTCGCCACACCAAATCCAACCACTGCAATCCTCTCAGAAAGGCTTTTGCTTTCTTAGTAAGTAGTAGACTGTATTCCTCTCCACCTCATCTTCATCAACCAATACTGTAACCACGCATCCTACTTCTACTTCCCACCAGCCTACTTCCCACCAGCTACCTTGCCAGCAATAAAAGAGGATGTTGATCCATATCTTTTAAAGACAACAGTACTGCAACACACCACTCTGCAGGTGGGAGCAATGTTTAAGTGCTTTTGAAGATGATATCAAGGAGCATGAGAAAAACTGCCCTCAACCTTAGATTTAAGAGACGCGCAAACCATGTCCACCTGCCCCTCCATATGTGTGGTTGGTGTCTCTTCCCTCATCCCCCCCACCTTACTTTCTATCCTCTCCTGCAAAAAAAACTAAGCAAAAAAAAAAGGTTCCTTTAGGAACCACCATTTTCAGTTAAAAAATAGAACTAAAAAAAGAATCTTATAGGCTCTACTTTACATTTCTCAGTAAAGTACATGTACTCAATACAATTTTCCAATATTTCCATTAGCAGTTTGTGTTATGCTAATGGGAGTAATGTGGCTATGATCCCCCGTTCCAGGGACTGTAATGAGGGATTACGGCCCGGCAGCCCAAGTTATCGGGCCAAGTGAAGCATGGACGGATAACAAGGGCACCTGGACGTTACCCCCGTTCTAACCCCTTCAATGGGGGATGAAGCCCATAAGCACCCAGGGTTGCCAAAGCGGTATGCCATTCCCAAACAGAACAACTCTCATCACAGCATTCCATTCCAAAATTAGTAAATATATCGTAACTCCAAATTCCTCCTCTCATAGTTAAAGAGCTACTATGGCAAACAAGAGACATATTGACACAGTGAGGGTTTGAAATACAGGCCAAGCCACAGCCCCGTAATAGCAACTGGGAACAAGTACCCGGGAGATAAAAGTGAAATAAGAACCAAAGGCCTTAATAAAGACAGGAGGGATAAGAGAGCGTCTAGGCTCACCAGTGAATATCACAAGAAAGACACTGAGCCGAAACACTATCAACCACTACATGTTAATTTCAGCTTTGCAAATCTGCAACATTCTCGAGAAGTTAGGATTAAGGACAAGGTTGTACTCGAGACAAATTGGTCTTGGATGTCCAAAGCCGTATACCAGTCAGAAAAGGTGACTAGTTGTTAGCACCAGCCCTGTGTTTCCTATCAACCTCTAAGTTAAGCCATATGGAATACCAGAGGGTTCTCCCATTTAATGAACCCCCTAACAAATGGCCTGAACAAATACCATATTATTATGTTGCAAGAGACGTGGATTCTAAGACAACCAGTCTGGCCTAACTATGAACTTGATCGGATCAATGTGACCATACAATCACGAGGGCGGCCGGCTTCAGGGTTACTGACAGCAGTCCACCTTGGTGGTGATATAACAGTAATACCTTGGGCCTTGCCACACTCAGGGATTAAACTGGTGAGGTTAGGTACATCGAATCTCGATACTCAACATCTACTGGAATCCCAAGGCCAGTGATAAAGATACTTGTATTAGTTTTGTTGCGCAAATGTTAGGTGTAATTGCGCTAAATGGGTAAATACACATAACCATTATAGCAGGTGATTTACATATAAAATGCTTGTCGACAGAGTCTGAACCCTTAACCAGCTGAGCAGCTAAATGGATCAAGCTGATGGATACAAGGGCTCTAACCATGTTGAATGGAACCATAATGGTCGATTGCCCACTGGCTCCCACATGGGAACAAGGCATTTCTTGTGCAACCCTTGACTACACCTTTATATCAGCGCACGCAATAAATAGGATCTCATATTTTAAGATTGTCCCTAACGAAAATAGCAACCATCACATTTTGGACATAACATGGCTCCAAGGGATACAAAGAAAACGTGATGAAGATCAGTTTCCACTTCGACTAAATAATGGAAGAAACAGAATCACATGGTCTCCTCACACACTTAATTTAATAACTGATCAGGTTATGGGCTCATTTAAAGATCTAATCGACACAACTGTGAATATACTGATACACTTAATATAATCACAGAAACTTATAAAAAGAATGAGAGACCTATCTTTGCTCATAAGTTTCCATATCATATTCACATTAAAAATCTTAAGACTCAGATGCGTCCACAATTGAGAAAATATTCTCTTCAGAAAGATAAAACAAAGCCACGCACATGGTCTTAGTATGCCATAAAACTATTTTTTTTAAACATGTTAGTCTGTTTCCACAAACATTTACATTATTTTTATTTCCTTAACAATGCAACACAAAGACAAAGCAAGAAAATGATGAAGCTATATTAGCAGCAATCACCTCAAAGTCAACAAAGCAAATTTGGGAATTGATTGGAAAGGTGTCAACCTCTGCTGACTCCCTAATAACCATAAATGCGGTTAGCAAACAAATGTGGATCTCTCATTATTCCACATTATACGATGGCCCGAAAATTCCCAACAAAATCCTGATTGATTCAATGAACAAGGATTGTAAGATCAGTTTTGATCATATTGATATTGTTATGATCATTAATACACTTCTAAAAAAAACGTCCAGAAGAATGGGCTACTGTCCTTGAAGAGATATTCAAGAACATTCAGAGAACAGGAAGTATATGTATTTCATGGAGAAAATCCTTTATTTTATCATTTAAAAAAAAAAAAGGAAATTGAAATGACCCACTCAACTTCTTACCTATTGTGCTTTTAGACATTCCTGGCAAGATCTATGCTACTTTCGTATTAAAGGAACGTATTCAGTGGATTGAAGCAAGGAACCTATTTAATATAAGTCAATCACGGTTCGTAAAGAGTGTAGGAACATTGTTACATTTGATGTTACTGTCACTCATTAAAAAAAAAGCCACTACAATGAATCAAACTCTCTTTTTATCATTCCTAGATTTTAGACAGGCCTTTGACTCTATATCGAGAGAAACACTATTGCACAAGTTACAGGAAGAACACTGTCCACAACACATTTTTAATGCCATTCACCAATTTTTTACTGACATATCCATACAGATAAAACTAACGAAAGAAGGTCTTTTAAGTAAAGACATGTATACTTTTAATGGTTTGAAACAGGGTTGTGTGTTAGCTTCAAGACTTTTTAATTTCTATATTAGAGATATCATCAAATCTCTACAGAATACCAGATAATTTCCCCCCAAAATAGGACATTTTAAAATTGATTGTTTGTTTTATGCTGATGACTTGGTTTTAATCGATGAGACCCAGATAGGCCTTCAAAGGAAGCTGGATGCTGGAGGAATATACTAAAGCCAATGGGCTGGAATCAATCAGACCCAGATAGGCCTTCAAAGGAAGCTGGATTCATTGGTGGAATATACTAAAGCCAATGGACTGGTGATAAATGTTTCCAAGTCGAATGCCATGACGTTCACTCAAAAAATAAAAAAATGAATGTTTAAGTGGCATTTAGTTGAATTACCATTAATAATCATGAATGAACATGACAATTCATCAGATAAACCATATAAGGATACTTTTAAACATAAAATGACTCCTCTAACTTCACAGGGATTGCTAATTCTGAAAAGATTGGGCACATTTTCATTCATACCTGCCATAAATGATTACAAGCAAAAAGTGGTCCCGGTAATAGGATATGGTGCAGAAGAGAACCAGCCAAATTGGGATTAGCTTGAAGGCAAATACTGGAAAGGAATTTTAAGTCTACCCCAGAGTGTGCCAATAGCACTCTTACATTATGAAATGGGTCAACTATCCCTTAAAGTAACCATCATTTGGAAAGCCTTAGCTCTGCTAAGGAAAAGTCTCATATTAAATAATAAAACGACTACAGGATATGATATATAATATGATAGGTTATTTATAACGCACTTAACACCCTGACGATTCTAAGCGCGGACCCGGGGATTGCACCTACGGTGCTCCATGTCGTCTTGCTTCAAGGCGAGCACGCTGCCCCTTGAGCTATCCTCCCGAGACGATTAATGCCAATATTAAGTCAAATTGTTAATGAATCGATACTGAAATCATTGTATATATGGCAAGATTATTATAAAAGTCTCATGTCAAAAGCGGGAATTTCATTACAGTTGCTTCCAGATGATCCAGACAAAGAAAACATGGGAAAAATGCCAACATATCAAACATTCATTGAAGGTGACTTTCAATTGAAAAGTCGAGACAAGGTTACTCATTATTTGGTAAGATTCCCGAACACAGAATATGCCCTGACAATTATAAGATTACGCTTAAATCTATGGCCAACTAAAATACAGCAGGCAAAATGGGCTAAGACTTTGGATATGGATACAATTTGCAGATTCTGTAAAAATACTGAAGTACAAGAATCATTATGACATCTAATAGTAGAATGCCAGCTTTAAGTCACAAGCGTTATGAGTATTTTAATAAACATCTTAGCCAATTTTGAATTTTAACATACAAATTAATGTGGTCAAAAATGTTTAATGCAACATATTTAGCTCTGAATATTACCCCTGCAAAATATATGCTCGACCTTCCACTTAATGTGAATAAGTAAGGCAACATGAGGGAGAAAGTGTTGATTTTGGTAAGATTGCAATGCCATAATGATGTTATTGTAAGCATGAGAAGTTTTTAGATTGAATGAGATGGATGGATATTATTATTATTATATATGAAGTGTAAGGAACCTATGCATAGAAAAGTGAGTTTTAGTTATTAAATCCTGTTAGAAATATAATTGCCTATGCAATTAGAAAACGATAATATTCTATGCAGTGGTGATTCTCCAATGATTGTATTGTAACTTTTCTAATGATTATGATTGTATTGTAACTTTTCTAATGATTATATCATAGATTGGAAATGTTTAAAGAAGTTGGGTAATGGTCATGACTCCTTGAATTTCCTGTCAAGTTGAATTTCATTTTTATTTGATTTTATCATTTGTAAAACTATGCATTTTGTGATATTTTCATGAATATGAATATAATATTAATATATCAATATTTCATTAATATATTCAGTAATCAAAGGTATATCACTATTTTGTGTACCTACATTAACACTTGTCAAAAAATAAAACATGGACACATTTGCAAAACCATTATTTCAGGTCCTTGCCAATGCTCATGAAGGGGTAGACCACTGAATGCACACTCCAAAGTAAATACAACCCACTAGGGAATAAAGCCAAGATATAGTTTTGCAAAGATAACAAAGCTTATGTAATATAAATGCCAGCAAAGAACTCTGCTGCCCAAGAGCGCTGTGTCCAAAATAACACGGACAACACTTTAAAAAGGCCAAACACATCATCAATGACATAGACATATATAGTAGAAAGTCACATAGCTGGTTGGTGTGGACATATAGCAAGACCTGCTCCATAGAGGATACCAGAGCTAATTGGCTGCCTCTTCCCAGTCAATCTTGGTCCACGTGGGTCAGCTGGACTCATCCTCGTGGTGAAGGTCAGGCCGCATTTTAGAAATATTCTATCTAATCTAAACTGAACAACAGGAACCAATTATTCAATAGTTATGGCAGGCACCTGAGCATCATATGAAAGAGGTGCCCAAACGGAAAGAGAATAATATATACGTATGTGACCGCCACATTCAGGGCTTCATTAATACCGCAGTTCCTGCACCCAAATTTCTCCCCCCCAGTGGTTTCATCTATGGTCTACCTTCCCTGGAGCCTCATGATATGAAGAGACATGTGTTGCTATTGGAAAGATATACAGTTGCGCAGGATTTTAGAACTATGTTATGGTAATCTGAAATGGTCAGGATCAGAGGGGCGGATTCGTGTGAGGTAGGGGGTCGGGGTGAGGAAGTGTGGCTGGCTCCAACCTGGTGGGTGGGGGTCAGGGGTGCCTTGGCAGTTTAGTGGAGATGGATGGACACTGTTGTGGGCCTAGCACTGTCTCACACTCTTCACAGGGCACATTCTTGGAAACAATACTAGATATTCGCAACCTTGCGAGGACAGGGAAAAGATGTACTTGAGTGGGAACAAGAGGCGCGCACAGCAGGCGGACGGCTTGATACCTCTGTGTGAACTCGTAATGAGGGTGCTGCAGCACTCAGTGAGTCTGTCTTGGGCCTAATGCAAAATGGATTTGCAAGACAGGGGCATGGCTAGTGGTATTCACCTTCTATGCGCTATGGGGCTTTGATATGCACCCTGCAGGTGGGGGCTACTCCCCCCTTAGCTTTGTTATGGAGTTTACTTAATTCGGTTGTGACTAGGGAGTGGGATAGGATCTTTTCCTTCCCACCATTTTCCCCTTTCATTACTTCTACAGTACCAACCCCCCCATCCGTTTCTTCATTCGTTTGCCCACCTTTCAGCTTCCTCCCATGCAGGGCTACCTTTTATAGACATCCCTGCTCAGCACACGCTTCTCAAGTTTTCCCAGCACTGTGCATATTGTTCAGGGGTTCAGGTCATATACATAAATCCCCCATCACACACCAAATCTATCTATACTTCCTTATAGTTCTTTGGGTATGGTGGGGGTGCAATAGTTGTGTGATATGAAGTGTCTACCTCATACCCACTGTGGTATATAGTGACCATGCGATTTTTCAGACCATCAGGTTCCCCTGTCTGTATTTGCACTTCTTGTCAATCATGAGGCACCTGCTTGCTATTACCATTCCCAATTGTCACCATCATCATTGCAGTATTAGGTACTGCCTTTGCACAGCATCAGAGACCCAACTGGCACCCGCAAAAAATTAACATAAGGAACACGATGATAGTGATAAGCATCTTCACAGTTGTTCTGAGCCACAATGGTACCCAGCCTAATGCCATGTTGCCCGATCATCTTCTTGTATTCCTGCCTCCTTTTTCATTTTTACACCCAGTTCGTGCACTGCTGCTTTCACGTGCGATAATGCCCCATTTTCAGCATCTGCAAAAGGTGCGAACGTGCAACATGAACTCCCGATCTTTTTGCAAACCCCACCCTCCATAGCAGTGAGGAAGTCGAGGATGTATCAGTTTTGCATCGTCATTAGCCAGAGTGCTCTCCTTTCCACCTTGATGACATTGAACCCTTCTTCAGTGTCATTTGCCAACTGGATCAAATCCCATCCAACACTTTAGAGCCACCTGGCGTTTGCTCTCGTCTGGACACTTGGTACAAGGGATGCAAAACATTTCTCTGCTGAGCTAAAATGTTTATATTCTTCCAGTATTTGGCAAGTAGATCAGAGACAGATAGTTTGAAGATCGCTTTTTACTGACCAGGAAATCGTTCCGCTCTTCGTCTGGGAGTATGCAGAAGAAGGGGGTTGGCATAGTAGGCATTTCTTCAGTTTTTTTTAGATGTTGTCCATCATCAGGCACTGGTCTCCCCTTTTGATGTTTCTCAGGTACTACCTGTTGTGTGGCCCAGCGGGGTGTGGGTAGCCACTCACACATGCACACACACAGACATGCACAGAGGAGTCAGACGCGATGTTGCCGGTTGCATCACCCGGCGACAACTGCCGCACAGACTTCCTTTATTACATTGCGCATGCGCGGGCCCAAACGAGGCTTGAGCATGCCCAGTGCACACTCGGGACTTCACATCCCTTTTTATCTTTAACAACAAACAACAACATGAAGTTAACTTAGTAAAACATTAACTGGAGCGACCTGGCAGCAGGTCTATTCCCATCACTTACTGACGGCCACGGATATCCTGAGCTCAGTCCCCTGAGTCCAACACACAGTCCTTGAGATGGGCAGGTGGTCTCCTGGACACTCTTGAGGGATACCTAGACGTGACTGTTGGGGTCTCTGTGCTCGCTTCCGCCGCTGGGGCTCCGATGTTCATGGGTTCCTCGCCCAGCTCTTCAGGGCCTTCTTCCTGGGCGGGCACGGCTTGGGCACTGGACATTCCTGTTGATGTGTCCACCTTCTTGAAGAAAGACACATTACGCGTGACCGTACCACGCTCACAGGCTGCCGTCACCATGGTCCCCTTTACATGGGTGACCTTCCAAGGGTAGAGCTAGCTTTCCTTCGGGGTGACGGTTCTTGACTAGCACTGAATCTCCGACACGGATCTCCTTGCCCTGCAGGCCTCGTCTGTCACTTTCCTTCTGGTTGTGTATGGCCCGCTCTTGTCGTACTTTTTCATTGTCTATGATGCCCAGACTCCTCCCCTCCATTTCAGGTATCATTCCTCTGGGGCAGCGCCCAAACAGGGCCTCCACCGGGGCGACACCCGTGGACTGATGGGGTGTGGTCCGATATTCCCGCAAGAACTCCACCAGCTTCTTCTGCAGGTCGTCACCTCCGTTGGCCGAGATCCTCAGCACTTTATTCAGCGTGCGCATCATTATTTCCGCTTCTCCGTTAGCGCGAGGCCACAGTGGCGAGACTCTGCGGTCCTGTATTCCCCTATCACGGAGGTATTGCGCAAATTGGTTGCCGGTAAACAGCGGTCCATTGTCGGAGCAGAGCATCTTCCTTAAAGCCGTGTGCTGCAAACATTCTGTCGAATGCCCTCATGGTGAATTCTGTTGCCGTTGATTCTACCACCTCCACCTCCGGGTATCTCGACCATTGGTCAACGGCTACCAGGAAATACATGCCCCCACCCGTCGAACCAGCGTCTACATGGATTGTCCCCCACGGCTTCTCACTCCGCTCCATCAAGCTTATAGGGGGAGCCCTTTTTCCCGGGGTCGCCGCCTGGCAAGCCAAACACCTCTTCACGAAGCCCTCGACCTTTTCTTCTAGATCCGGAAACCACACCTTTGGTCGTAGTCTCGCTTTCGTTTTGACCACCCCTTGATGTCCGATGTGTGCCAGTTCAAGCACCCGCTTCCTTAGTGTCTGCGGGATTACAATTTGCCTTCCTCTCAGTAGCAGATCATCATCGGAGATTGAGAGCTCCTCCTTTACCCGCCAGAGTGCCTGAAGATCTCTCTGGGCCTCCTGCTGGCGCCGGGAGTTGTTGCGCAGCATCTCCCTCCATTCTCCACTTCTAATGGCCTCCTTAGTGATGTCAAAAACTTCATCCTTGGATGACTCTGAGGCAATGGTTGCTCTCGACAACGCTACGGGGATCGCCCCATCCACCACATGACAGAGTAGTCCCTGGCAGTCTGACACCTCTCCGCCTTTGTTGGTACCTCCAGCGTTGGGGTGACGTGACAGGTAGTCCGCCGGATTGTTGGTGCCTGGCCTATATATTAGTCACACCCCATACTCCATCAGGGCCAGCATCCACCTCTCTATTCTTGGTGGCGGCTTCGAAGATAGACCCGCCAGTATTGGTAGTAGGGGCTTGTGGTCTGTTACCACTATCACAGGCTTTCCCAAAATATATAGGCGGAAATGGTGGCAGCCCCACAAAATGGCGAGCGCCTCCCTCTCAATTTGCGAGTATCGCATTTCAGTATCAGAGAGGGCCTTGCTGGCATACGCAATAGGTCTCATGTCTCCTCTTCCATCCGGCTGCAAAAGCACTGCCCACACTCCCACCGGACTGGCATCGACGACAATCTCCGACTCTACGGCCGGGTTACAGTAGGCCATAGTGTCCTCATCCGACAGGGCATTCTTGAGGGCCTGAAATGCCTCCTGCTCCTTGCCTTCCCACTTCCACACTGCATTGCTTCTGGTCAATGCTCTGAGGGGTTCTGATAAGGAGGCGAGGCCCTTGATAAAGCGTCCGCAATAGTTCACCATCCCCAGGAAGCTTCTTACCTCCGTGGGGGATGTTGGCGCCGCTGCCTCTCGAATGTCCCTGATCTTTTCCGGGTCCGGTGACACTCCCGCTGTGTGAAATATGAACCCAAAAACCCAATCCGATCTTTGAGGAACTCACATTTCTGGCGGTGCAAGGTGAGGCCTAGGTCGTGCAATCTCTTGAGTGTGCTCTCGAGCCTTCTTATGTGCTCGGCTTCTGTGTCCGCAAACACCAAGATATCGTTGCTTATGTTCAACACCCCTTTTAGGCCTGCGAGTGCCCCTCTTATAGTGTTCTGAAAAACCTCCGCCGCTGAGGAGATGCCAAAACTCAGGCGTTTAAATTGATAAAGCCCCTCGTGCGTCGTGAAGACGGTGATGAACCTAGAGTCCTGGTGGAGCTCAAGCTGGTGATAGCCGCTCGTAGGTCTAATTTCGAAAATACTTTCGCTCCCTGTAATTCGCCTATAATATCGTCCAGCGTTGGCGTGAGGTGCCTCTCCCTCTTAATGGCGGCATTGGGGAGACGCATGTCCACACAAATTCTCACAGCCCCTGGCTGCTTCGGCTTTGGCGCCACTACTATGGGGGATACCCAGGGTGTCGGCCCTTCCACCCTTTCAATTATGTCATTGTTGACCAGCGAGCGAAGCTCCTCTTCCACCTTTTCCCTCAGGTGGAACGGAATCCGCCTGTGCTTCAGGGCGGTTGGCCTGATCGTATTATCAATGTGCAGCAGCACCGGTGGTGCTTTCAACTTTCCGACCCCTTCAAAAATGCCTGTAAATTTGTTTAACAGACCTCGATGTCCATTTGATAAACTGCCATCGTGAAATGAACCAAATTCAGGGCCTCGGACGCTGCGCAGCTGAGCAATGAGTGGCAGCTCACGTCTGTAACGAAGAAACGTGCCTTTATGGTCTTACCTTCCTTGGACATGGGCGCTATAAACACGCCATCAATTGGAAGGGGGGTATCCCCACCAAACGTAAAGATCTTGGCAGTTGACGTGCTTAGCGCCGGAGGTCCCGGAATCCGCCTATAGTGGTCTGCGGCCAGCACACAGACCGATGCACCTGTATCGATGAGCACTTGCATCGGCACCGCCTGGATGTTGACTACGCATTTAGGCTCTCTCTTGTTCTTGGCACCTGAAGCAATGTTCGAGATGAAGAATACTTCTTCTTCTTCCTCCTCCTCCTCTTCTGCCATGTGAAGCCTCTGTATCTCCTGCTCCAACGCCGCGATGCTTCGCATTTTTCTTGAGCCACGCCACGTGCTCTTTCTGGGCCTCTCTGCACTGACACCGGGGCGTGGGCGCGACACATTCGGGCATAATGGCCAGGTCCATTGCATCTGCCACATGACCTGTCCTTGGCAGGACATTCCTCTGAGTGGGGCAGATCATAGCCGCACTGCTGGCAAATGCTGTCAGACCCCGCAGTCGAGCGACTTTCCTGCTTTCTCTGCCCCACTTGTCTCTTGACATCGACCGTTTCCCCAGGGCGAATGCTTCCTCCGATGCTCCTGGACGCACCGCCGCGTCCATTTCCCACCTCTGGACTTGGCCAGCTCAAATGTTCTGCCACTGTCCAATATCTGCTGCAGGGACCAGCCTGGTTCTCTTAACACTTGTCTCCGCAGTTTGCTGGAACTGCAACCCTGTAGAACCTGATTACGTATCATGCACTCATCATTGTCCCATCGATAAGAGGTGGCCATCATTCGAAGCCGGGCACAGAACTGGTCGAGCGACTCCTCCTCTCTCTGCTTTTCCCCGCAGAAGAGGAACCTCTCGTAGTCGACATTCGAGAGCGGTATGAAATAGTTCTCCAGCGCCTTCTTCGCCTCGGCATATGTGCCTACCTGCAAGTTGAGGGACTCGTAAATGTGTAAGACCTCTAAGCCTGCTGAGTATAACAAGGTGGCCCTCTTTGCATTGTCATCATTAATCCCTGTTGCTGTAAAGTACATATCCAGTATTTTGATCCAAAGCCACCATCTTGGGCCCAATTTCGAAGGGGGTCCTGACACATCAAATTCTTGCATGGGTAACAAGGCTCCCTGTTGTGCTCTCTCCGCCACCGCTGCAGTTTCTGCCTCTCCATCACTGTCTGCCATGTTCACAGGTCGCACAGGCACCTCCTGCTAGGCTGGATGCCGCAAACCTGACTCTGGAGGGTCTTGCACGTACCTTCACTTCTCTTACTGCGTGGGGTGGCACCCTTGTTGCATTTTGCTGCTTTCAGGTCCCCTTCATGTGGTGCCTGCCTTCAATGGGCCATCCTCTGTGTGTGGAGGATAGCCAGAAATTCCAAAAATTGGTAGAAATGGAGCCAGTGGCGCACAAGCACCTTCTCAGGCCGCTACCACTGTGCTCCTGCTTCTAGAACGTCGCCGGAATGCACCCGCCGGGTCCGTGACTCATCTGCAGTGACGTCGCTGCTACAACGTGCCATGTGTGTTTCACAAGCGCTCGTGCAGCATCCCGCCTCATCGCCAGTTGTTGTGTGGCCCAGTGGGGTGTGGGTAGCCACTTACACATGCACACACACAGACATGCACAGAGGAGTCAGACGCGATGTTGCCGGTTGCATCACCCGGCGGCAACTGCCGCACGGACTTCCTTTATTACATTGCGCATGCGCAGGCCCAAACGAGGCTCGCGCATGCCCAGTGCACACTCGGGACTTCACACTACCAACAGGGCTGAGTGTAGCGTTGCAAGCTAACAATACCCCTCCATGATGACGGGAGTTGCAAGTATGCCTTTTTGCCACACACCCTGTAGTAGTCCATCAGAGCTGCCGTTCCTTTTTGAAGGTATGACATGATTACTGTTTTGTTGCAGTATTCGTTGGAGCCCACAGAGACCCTTCCCTCACCATAGAAACAGAGTTTGTATGTTTCCTCTGGCTGCACTGGTTTTTCGATGACAGTGACCCATGTTAGCTTTGTGATATGTTCTGTCCATATTTGAGCACATGTTTTCTCTGCAAATGCTAATCTTTCATCGGAAAGGCCACAGAGTCCTTCTGCTTTGCATATGAATGTTGACTCTCGCCATTTATTTTCTGCGAAGCTGGTGCCATTGATAGCCAGGAATGGCTCCTTGAAGCATTTGGGATCTCTTGAGCCCACTTTACATCTACTGTCCGGATCAAGGAGCTTTAGTTTGACGATGTGTGCCTGAAAGGTGTCCTTTATCCTACATAGTGCAAGGTGGATGAGACATTGTGACTCTACTATGGGTACCTCTTGAGGTATTAAAACTTTGGGTGCCCCAGATGCATGCAGTATTGAGGAAAAAACATGGCAACTCCCGTTGGTTTTTTGC